>NW_026967623.1:336117-538617 GCF_028390025.1 Pseudophryne corroboree
TATTATAACTTTTGTGGTTTGTTCGCATGCGACAGTAATGCAATGCCTGACATTCCCTATAGTGCTGTACCACAGATAGAGCCACGACAGTAATGCAATGCCTGACATTCCCTATAGTGCTGTACCACAGATAGAGCCACGACAGTAATGCAATGTATGACATTCCCTATAGTGCTGTACCACAGACAGAGCCACGACAGTAATGCAATGCCTGACATTCCCTATAGTGCTGTACCACAGATAGAGCCACGACAGTAATGCAATGCCTGACATTCCCTATAGTGCTGTACCACAGACAGAGCCACGACAGTAATGCAATGCCTGACATTCTCTATAGTACTGTACCACAGATAGAGCCACGACAGTAATGCAATGCCTGACATTCCCTATAGTGCTGTACCACAGACAGAGCAACGACAGTAATGCAATGTATGACATTCCCTATAGTGCTGTACCACAGACAGAGCCACGACAGTAATGCAATGCCTGACATTCCATATAGTGCTGTACCACAGGCAGAGCCACGACAGTAATGGAATGCCTGACATTCCCTGTAGTGCTGTACCACAGGCAGAGCCACGACAGTAATGCAATGTATGAAATGCCCTATAGTGCTGTACCACAGGCAGAGCCACGACAGTAATGCAATGCCTGACATTCCCTATAGTGCTGAACCACAGGGAGAGCCACGACAGTAATGCAATGTAGGACATTCCCTATAGTGCTGTACCACAGGCAGAGCCACGACAGTAATGCAATGTATGAAATGCCCTATAGTGCTGTACCAGAGACACGACAGTAATGCAATGTATGACATTCCCTATAGTGCTGTACAACAGGGAGAGCCACGACAGTAATGCAATGCCTGATATGCCCTATAGTGCTGTACCAGAGACAGAGCCACGACAGTAATGCAATGTATGACATTCCCTATAGTGCTGTACCACAGGCAGAGCCACGACAGTAATGCAATGCCTGACATTCCCTATAGTGCTGTACCACAGGGAAAGCCACGACAGTAATGCAATGCCCGACATTCCCTATAGTGCTGTACCACAGACAGAGCCACGACAGTAATGCAATGTATGACATTCCCTATAGTGCTGTACCACAGGCAGAGCCACGACAGTAATGCAATGCCTGACATTCCCTATAGTGCTGTACCACAGGGAAAGCCACGACAGTAATGCAATGCCCGACATTCCCTATAGTGCTGTACCACAGCAGAGCAACGACAGTAATGGAATGCCTGACATTCCCTATAGTGCTGTACCACAGGCAGAGCCACGACAGTAATGCAATGCCTGACATTCCCTATAGTGCTGTACCACAGACAGAGCCACGACAGTAATGCAATGCCTGACATTCCCTATAGTGCTGTACCACAGACAGAGCAACGACAGTAATGCAATGCCTGACATTCCCTATAGTGCTGTACCACAGGCAGAGCCACGACAGTAATGCAATGCCTGACATTCCCTATAGTGCTGTACCACAGACAGAGCCACGACAGTAATGCAATGCCTGACATTCCCTATAGTGCTGTACCACAGACAGAGCAACGACAGTAATGCAATGCCTGACATTCCCTATAGTGCTGTACCACAGGCAGAGCCACGACAGTAATGCAATGTATGAAATGCCCTATAGTGCTGTACCACAGGCAGAGCCACGACAGTAATGCAATGTATGACACTCCCTATAGTGCTGTACCACAGACAGAGCAACGACAGTAATGCAATGCCCGACATGCCCAATAGTGCTGTACCACAGACAGCCACGACAGTAATGCAATGTATGACATTCCCTATAGTGCTGTACCACAGACAGAGCAACGACAGTAATGCAATGCCTGACATGCCCAATAGTGCTGTACCACAGACAGAGCCACGACAGTAATGCAATGCCTGACATTCCCTATAGTGCTGTACTACAGACAGAGCCACGACAGTAATGCAATGCCTGACATTCCATATAGTGCTGTACCACAGGCAGAGCCACGACAGTAATGGAATGCCTGACATTCCCTATAGTGCCGTACCACAGGCAGAGCCACGACAGTAATGCAATGCCTGAAATTCCCTATAGTGCCGTACCACAGGCAGAGCCACGACAGTAATGCAATGTATGACATTCCCTATAGTGCTGTACCACAGGCAGAGCCACGACAGTAATGCAATGTATGACATTCCCTATAGTGCTGTACCACAGACAGAGCCACGACAGTAATGCAATGTATGACATTCCCTATAGTGCTGTACCACAGACAGAGCCACGACAGTAATGCAATGCCTGACATTCCCTATAGTGCTGTACCACAGACAGAGCCACGACAGTAATGCAATGCCTGACATTCCCTATAGTGCTGTACCACAGACAGAGCCACGACAGTAATGCAATGCCTGACATTCCCTATAGTGCTGTACCACAGGCAGAGCCACGACAGTAATGCAATGTATGACACTCCCTATAGTGCCGTACCACAGACAGAGCCACGACAGTAATGCAATGCCTGACATTCCCTATAGTGCCGTACCACAGGCAGAGCCACGACAGTAATGCAATGCCCGACATTCCCTATAGTGCCGTACCACAGGCAGAGCCACGACAGTAATGCAATGTATGACATTCCCTATAGTGCTGTACCACAGACAGAGCCACGACAGTAATGCAATGTATGACATTCCCTATAGTGCTGTACCACAGACAGAGCCACGACAGTAATGCAATGCCTGACATTCCCTATAGTGCTGTACCACAGACAGAGCCACGACAGTAATGCAATGCCTGACATTCCCTATAGTGCTGTACCACAGACAGAGCCACGACAGTAATGCAATGTATGACATTCCCTATAGTGCTGTACCACAGACAGAGCCACGACAGTAATGCAATGTATGACACTCCCTATAGTGCCGTACCAGAGACAGAGCCACGACAGTAATGCAATGCCTGACATTCCCTATAGTGCTGTACCACAGACAGAGCCACGACAGTAATGCAATGCCTGACATTCCCTATAGTGCTGTACCACAGACAGAGCCACGACAGTAATGCAATGCCTGACATTCCCTATAGTGCTGTACCACAGACAGAGCCACGACAGTAATGCAATGCCTGACATTCCCTATAGTGCTGTACCACAGACAGAGCCACGACAGTAATGCAATGTATGACATTCCCTATAGTGCTGTACCACAGACAGAGCCACGACAGAAATGCAATGCCTGACATGCATAATACTCTGATTAATGGCTACTATTTAATGGCAAGGGCGTATGTAACAGACCAGTTTGAACATGACTATCTGGAGTATGAAATTATGAACATTAGATATGTTAATGTTTATGAGGATAATACAGACTTTATCTGTATAATAACAGTTACTTGCTCACCTGCTGTGAAGTACACACCAGCCACAATGAGGGTCTCCGGACCCCAGGCACACGGTACAGGAGTTATACCTCTGACAACTCTCCACAGGAACGCGGCTGACCTGCAATATAAATCAGACATCCCATGATCAGTGTTCCAGTTACACATAAAGTGGAAGGAGCCATAGTGATGCATGAGCCAGCAATGCAATTCATAACTAACCCATAGTGACCTCTGAAAGGGTTTGCCTCCAATATGTGCATGTAACAGATCTGCCGTGTCACACGTATCCTTACACAGAACCACACAGGAGCATGTAACAGATCTGCCGTACAGTGTCACACGTATCCTTACACAGAACCACACAGGAGCATGTAACAGATCTGCCGTACAGCGTCACACGTATCCTTACACAGAACCACACAGGAGCATGTAACAGATCTGCCGTGTCACACGTATCCTTACACAGAACCACACAGGAGCATGTAACAGATCTGCCGTGTCACATGTATCCTTACACAGAACCACACAGGAACATGTAACAGATCTGCCGTACAGTGTCACACGTATCCTTACACAGAACCACACAGGAGCATGTAACAGATCTGCCGTACAGCGTCACACGTATCCTTACACAGAACCACACAGGAGCATGTAACAGATCTGCCGTGTCACACGTATCCTTACACAGAACCACACAGGAGCATGTTACAGATCTGCCGTGTCACACGTATCCTTACACAGAACCACACAGGAGCATGTAACAGATCTGCCGTACAGCGTCACACGTATCCTTACACAGAACCACACAGGAGCATGTAACAGATCTGCCGTGTCACATGTATCCTTACACAGAACCACACAGGAGCATGTAACAGATCTGCCGTACAGTGTCACACGTATCCTTACACAGAACCACACAGGAGCATGTAACAGATCTGCCGTGTCACATGTATCCTTACACAGAACCACACAGGAGCATGTAACAGATCTGCCGTACAGTGTCACATGTATCCTTACACAGAACCACACAGGAGTATGTTACAGATCTGCCGTGTCACACGTATCCTTACCCAGAACCACACAGGAGCATGTAACAGATCTGCCGTGTCACACGTATCCTTACACAGAACCACACAGGAGCATGTAACAGATCTGCCGTGTCACACGTATCCTTACACAGAACCACACAGGAGCATGTAACAGATCTGCCGTGTCACACTTATCCTTACACAGAACCACACAGGAGCATGTAACAGATCTGCCGTACAGCGTCACACGTATCCTTACACAGAACCACACAGGAGCATGTAACAGATCTGCCATACAGCGTCACACGTATCCTTACACAGAACCACACAGGAGCATGTAACAGATCTGCCGTGTGACATGTATCCTTACACAGAACCACACAGGAGCATGTAACAGATCTGCCGTGTCACACGTATCCTTACACAGAACCACACAGGAGCATGTAACAGATCTGCCATACAGCGTCACACGTATCCTTACACAGAACCACACAGGAGCATGTAACAGATCTGCCGTGTCACACGTATCCTTACACAGAACCACACAGGAGCATGTAACAGATCTGCCGTGTCACACGTATCCTTACACAGAACCACACAGGAGCATGTAACAGATCTGCCGTACAGCGTCACACGTATCCTTACACAGAACCACACAGGAGCATGTAACAGATCTGCCGTACAGCGTCACACGTATCCTTACACAGAACCACACAGGAGCATGTAACAGATCTGCCGTGTCACATGTATCCTTACACAGAACCACACAGGAGCATGTAACAGATCTGCCGTACAGCGTCACACGTATCCTTACACAGAACCACACAGGAGCATGTAACAGATCTGCCGTACAGCGTCACACGTATCCTTACACAGAACCACACAGGAGCATGTAACAGATCTGCCGTGTCACATGTATCCTTACACAGTACCACACAGGAGCATGTAACAGATCTGCCGTACAGTGTCACATGTATCCTTACACAGAACCACACAGGAGCATGTTACAGATCTGCCGTGTCACACGTATCCTTACCCAGAACCACACAGGAGCATGTAACAGATCTGCCGTACAGTGTCACACGTATCCTTACACAGAACCACACAGGAGCATGTAACAGATCTGCCGTGTCACATGTATCCTTACACAGTACCACACAGGAGCATGTAACAGATCTGCCGTACAGTGTCACACGTATCCTTACACAGAACCACACAGGAGCATGTAACAGATCTGCCGTACAGTGTCACACGTATCCTTACACAGAACCACACAGGAGCATGTAACAGATCTGCCGTACAGTGTCACACGTATCCTTACACAGAACCACACAGGAGCATGTAACAGATCTGCCGTGTCACATGTATCCTTACACAGAACCACACAGGAGCATGTAACAGATCTGCCGTACAGTGTCACATGTATCCTTACACAGAACCACACAGGAGTATGTTACAGATCTGCCGTGTCACACGTATCCTTACCCAGAACCACACAGGAGCATGTAACAGATCTGCCGTGTCACACGTATCCTTACACAGAACCACACAGGAGCATGTAACAGATCTGCCGTGTCACACGTATCCTTACACAGAACCACACAGGAGCATGTAACAGATCTGCCGTGTCACACTTATCCTTACACAGAACCACACAGGAGCATGTAACAGATCTGCCGTACAGCGTCACACGTATCCTTACACAGAACCACACAGGAGCATGTAACAGATCTGCCATACAGCGTCACACGTATCCTTACACAGAACCACACAGGAGCATGTAACAGATCTGCCGTGTGACATGTATCCTTACACAGAACCACACAGGAGCATGTAACAGATCTGCCGTGTCACACGTATCCTTACACAGAACCACACAGGAGCATGTAACAGATCTGCCATACAGCGTCACACGTATCCTTACACAGAACCACACAGGAGCATGTAACAGATCTGCCGTGTCACACGTATCCTTACACAGAACCACACAGGAGCATGTAACAGATCTGCCGTGTCACACGTATCCTTACACAGAACCACACAGGAGCATGTAACAGATCTGCCGTACAGCGTCACACGTATCCTTACACAGAACCACACAGGAGCATGTAACAGATCTGCCGTACAGCGTCACACGTATCCTTACACAGAACCACACAGGAGCATGTAACAGATCTGCCGTGTCACATGTATCCTTACACAGAACCACACAGGAGCATGTAACAGATCTGCCGTACAGCGTCACACGTATCCTTACACAGAACCACACAGGAGCATGTAACAGATCTGCCGTACAGCGTCACACGTATCCTTACACAGAACCACACAGGAGCATGTAACAGATCTGCCGTGTCACATGTATCCTTACACAGAACCACACAGGAGCATGTAACAGATCTGCCGTACAGCGTCACACGTATCCTTACACAGAACCACACAGGAGCATGTAACAGATCTGCCGTACAGCGTCACACGTATCCTTACACAGAACCACACAGGAGCATGTAACAGATCTGCCGTACAGCGTCACACGTATCCTTACACAGAACCACACAGGAGCATGTAACAGATCTGCCGTGTCACATGTATCCTTACACAGTACCACACAGGAGCATGTAACAGATCTGCCGTACAGTGTCACACGTATCCTTACACAGAACCACACAGGAGCATGTAACAGATCTGCCGTGTCACATGTATCCTTACACAGAACCACACAGGAGCATGTAACAGATCTGCCGTGTCACACGTATCCTTACACAGAACCACACAGGAGCATGTAACAGATCTGCAGTGTCACACGTATCCTTACACAGAACCACACAGGAGCATGTAACAGATCTGCCGTGTCACACGTATCCTTACACAGAACCACACAGGAGCATGTAACAGATCTGCCGTGTCACACGTATCCTTACACAGAAACACACAGGAGCATGTAACAGATCTGCCGTACAGCGTCACACGTATCCTTACACAGAACCACAAAGGAGCATGTAACAGATCTGCCGTGTCACATGTATCCTTACACAGAACCACACAGGAGCATGTAACAGATCTGCCGTGTCACACGTATCCTTACCCAGAACCACACAGGAGCATGTAACAGATCTGCCGTACAGTGTCACACGTATCCTTACACAGAACCACACAGGAGCATGTAACAGATCTGCCGTGTCACATGTATCCTTACACAGAACCACACAGGAGCATGTAACAGATCTGCCGTGTCACATGTATCCTTACACAGAACCACACAGGAGCATGTAACAGATCTGCCGTGTCACACGTATCCTTACCCAGAACCACACAGGAGCATGTAACAGATCTGCCGTACAGTGTCACACGTATCCTTACACAGAACCACACAGGAGCATGTAACAGATCTGCCGTGTCACATGTATCCTTACACAGAACCACACAGGAGCATGTAACAGATCTGCCGTGTCACACGTATCCTTACCCAGAACCACACAGGAGCATGTAACAGATCTGCCGTGTCACACGTATCCTTACACAGAACCACACAGGAGCATGTAACAGATCTGTATAGTTTATAGTCAAAATCGCAAGGAAAAAGTTTGTGCAAATCACAAGGCGTTAGTCACCGTACGATACTGATGCGATTCCGATGCGCGGTCCCGCGGGTTGCAGAACAGTACAGTGCACCTATAGGAGTCATTATATACACGCAATACATGGGCTGTAGAACAGTCAGGTGCACCTATAGGGGCCAATATATGCATATTCCCTGGGCCGCAGAACAGTGAGGTGCACCTATAGGGGCCATCATATACGTGCAGTACCCAGGCTGTAGAACAGTGCAGTTGCACCCATAGGGGCCATTATATATGTGCAATACCCGGGTTATAGAACAGTGCAGTTGTAGTGTTCATTCTAGGATTTTTTTAGGGCAGGGTACTGATCACTGAGGGGGGCACATTTTCATTTTGAAGGGCACATTTATGAGGTGACGCTTTGCGCACAAAGCATAGCGCATGTTTATAGTTTTTATACATATATTTTCCCCTTAATGTATCATTTACCCCTACATACATATAGGACACCCATGTAACACCCAACATCTGTACTGAGAAAAATACTATACTTGTCCAGTCTTCTTGAAAGAACGGCTACAGCATATACATAAGTAGATAATAAATGTCTCCTCCACTACTGAAGTAGTTATAATCCTTATGTGTTATAAAATAGAAAAGTTAAGCAGAGGGTTAAAATATACAGTATAGGTACAAAATAAGTCTGTTCTACTAAGGAAATAGTGTAAGCAGTACATGCTCACTGCTTCCCCTGTTCTTTCCCTCTATGTCAGAGTGCTGTGCTATTTACAGTCCCTCCTCTGCCATCCAGTTCAATAAGGATAGAAATTGTTTCCAATTTGAAGTAGACAACTACATTGTAACATGCACTCTGACTTACATTCTGTATACAAGGGGGGATTTATGATCCTGCAGGGTGCTTTTTCACATTTCAGAAATGGGAAGGGTGCAGCACCCTGCTGAAAAAGCCTAGAAGGAACACTACAGTTGCACCCATAGGGGACATTATATACGTGCAATACCTGGGCTGCAGAACAATGCCGTGCACCTATAGAGGCCACTATACGCACAATACCTGGGCTGCAGAACAGTGCCGTGCACCTATAGAGGCCACTATAGGTACAATACCTGGGCTGTAGAACAGTGAGGTGCACCTATAGAGGCCACTATAGGTACAATACATGGGCTGCAGAACAGTGTCGTGCATCTATAGAGGCCACTATAGGTACAATACCTGGGCTGTAGAACAGTGCCGTGCACCTATAGAGGCCACTATAGGCACAATACCTGGGCTGTAGAACAATGCCGTGCACCCATAGAGGCCACTATAGGTACAATACCTGGGCTGTAGAACAGTGTCGTGCACCTATAGAGGCCACTATAGGCACAATACCTGGGCTGTAGAACAGTGTCGTGCACCTATAGAGGCCACTATAGGCACAATACCTGGGCTGTAGAACAGTGTCGTGCACCTATAGAGGCCACTATAGGCACAATACCTGGGCTGTAGAACAGTGTCGTGCACCTATAGAGGCCACTATAGGCACAATACCTGGGCTGTAGAACAGTGTCGTGCACCTATAGAGGCCACTATAGGCACAATACCTGGGCTGTAGAACAATGCCGTGCACCTATAGAGGCCACTATAGGCACAATACCTGGGCTGTAGAACAGTGTCGTGCACCTATAGAGGCCACTATAGGTACAATACCTGGGCTGTAGAACAGTGTCGTGCACCTATAGAGGCCACTATAGGTACAATACCTGGGCTGTAGAACAATGCCGTGCACCTATAGAGGCCACTATAGGCACAATACCTGGGCTGCAGAACAGTGTCGTGCACCTATAGAGGCCACTATAGGTACAATACCTGGGCTGTAGAACAGTGTCGTGCACCTATAGAGGCCACTATAGGTACAATACCTGGGCTGTAGAACAGTGTCGTGCACCTATAGAGGCCACTATAGGTACAATACCTGGGCTGTAGAACAGTGTCGTGCACCTATAGAGGCCACTATAGGCACAATACCTGGGCTGTAGAACAGTGTCGTGCACCTATAGAGGCCACTATAGGCACAATACATGGGCTGCAGAACAGTGAGGTGCACCTATAGAGGCCACTATAGGTACAATACATGGGCTGCAGAACAGTGAGGTGCACCTATAGAGGCCACTATAGGCACAATACCTGGGCTGTAGAACAGTGTCGTGCACCTATAGAGGCCACTATATGCACAATACCTGGGCTGTAGAACAGTGCCGTGCACCTATAGAGGCCACTATAGGTACAATACCTGGGCTGTAGAACAGTGCCGTGCACCTATAGAGGCCACTATAGGCACAATACCTGGGCTGTAGAACAGTGTCGTGCACCTATAGAGGCCACTATAGGCACAATACCTGGGCTGTAGAACAGTGTCGTGCACCTATAGAGGCCACTATAGGTACAATACCTGGGCTGTAGAACAGTGTCGTGCACCTATAGAGGCCACTATAGGCACAATACATGGGCTGCAGAACAGTGAGGTGCACCTATAGAGGCCACTATAGGTACAATACATGGGCTGCAGAACAGTGCCGTGCACCTATAGAGGCCACTATAGGCACAATACCTGGGCTGTAGAACAGTGTCGTGCACCTATAGAGGCCACTATAGGCACAATACCTGGGCTGTAGAACAATGCCGTGCACCTATAGAGGCCACTATAGGCACAATACCTGGGCTGTAGAACAGTGCCGTGCACCCATAGAGGCCACTATAGGCACAATACCTGGGCTGCAGAACAGTGAGGTGCACCTATAGAGGCCACTATAGGCACAATACCTGGGCTGCAGAACAGCGCCGTGCACCTATAGAGGCCACTATAGGCACAATACCTGGGCTGCAGAACAGTGCCGTGCACCTATAGAGGCCACTATAGGTACAATACATGGGCTGCAGAACAGTGAGTAGCACCTATAGAGGCCACTATAGGTACAATACATGGGCTGCAGAACAGTGTCGTGCACCTATAGAGGCCACTATAGGCACAATACCTGGGCTGCAGAACAGTGAGGTGCACCTATAGAGGCCACTATAGGCACAATACCTGGGCTGCAGAACAGTGAGGTGCACCTATAGAGGCCACTATAGGTACAATACCTGGGCTGCAGAACAGTGAGTAGCACCTATAGAGGCCACTATAGGCACAATACCTGGGCTGTAGAACAGTGCCGTGCACCTATAGAGGCCACTATAGGCACAATACCTGGGCTGCAGAACAGTGCCGTGCACCTATAGAGGCCACTATAGGCACAATACCTGGGCTGCAGAACAGTGCCGTGCACCTATAGAGGCCACTATAGGCACAATACCTGGGCTGCAGAACAGTGTCGTGCACCCATAGAGGCCACTATAGGTACAATACCTGGGCTGCAGAACAGTGAGGTGCACCTATAGAGGCCACTATAGGCACAATACCTGGGCTGCAGAACAGTGTCGTGCACCTATAGAGGCCACTATAGGTACAATACATGGGCTGCAGAACAGTGTCGTGCACCTATAGAGGCCACTATAGGCACAATACCTGGGCTGCAGAACAGTGTCGTGCACCTATAGAGGCCACTATAGGTACAATACATGGGCTGCAGAACAGTGAGGTGCACCTATAGAGGCCACTATAGGCACAATACCTGGGCTGCAGAACAGTGTCGTGCACCTATAGAGGCCACTATAGGTACAATACATGGGCTGCAGAACAGTGTCGTGCACCTATAGAGGCCACTATAGGCACAATACCTGGGCTGTAGAACAGTGTCGTGCACCTATAGAGGCCACTATAGGTACAATACCTGGGCTGCAGAACAGTGCCGTGCATCTATAGGGGCCACTATAGGCACAATACCTGGGCTGCAGAACAATGCCATGCATCTATAGGGGCCACTATAGGCACAATACCTGGGCTGCAGAACAGTGAGGTGCACCTATAGAGGCCACTATAGGTACAATACCTGGGCTGTAGAACAGTGCCGTGCACCTATAGAGGCCACTATAGGCACAATACCTGGGCTGCAGAACAGTGAGGTGCACCTATAGAGGCCACTATAGGTACAATACCTGGGCTGCAGAACAGTGAGTAGCACCTATAGAGGCCACTATAGGCACAATACCTGGGCTGTAGAACAGTGTCGTGCACCTATAGGGGCCACTATAGGCACAATACCTGGGCTGTAGAACAGTGTCGTGCACCTATAGAGGCCACTATAGGTACAATACCTGGGCTGTAGAACAGTGTCGTGCACCTATAGGGGCCACTATAGGCACAATACCTGGGCTGTAGAACAGTGTCGTGCACCTATAGAGGCCACTATAGGCACAATACCTGGGCTGCAGAACAGTGAGGTGCACCTATAGAGGCCACTATAGGCACAATACATGGGCTGCAGAACAGTGCCGTGCACCTATAGAGGCCACTATAGGCACAATACCTGGGCTGTAGAACAGTGCCGTGCACCTATAGGGGCCACTATAGGCACAATACCTGGGCTGCAGAACAGTGAGGTGCACCTATAGAGGCCACTATAGGCACAATACCTGGGCTGCAGAACAGTGAGGTGCACCTATAGAGGCCACTATAGGCACAATACCTGGGCTGCAGAACAGTGAGGTGCACCTATAGAGGCCACTATAGGCACAATACCTGGGCTGCAGAACAGTGAGGTGCACCTATAGAGGCCACTATAGGCACAATACCTGGGCTGCAGAACAGTGAGGTGCACCTATAGAGGCCACTATAGGCACAATACCTGGGCTGCAGAACAGTGAGGTGCACCTATAGAGGCCACTATAGGCACAATACCTGGGCTGCAGAACGGTGAGGTGCACCTATAGAGGCCACTATAGGCACAATACCTGGGCTGCAGAACAGTGAGGTGCACCTATAGAGGCCACTATAGGCACAATACCTGGGCTGCAGAACAGTGCCGTGCACCCATAGAGGCCACTATAGGCACAATACCTGGGCTGCAGAACAGTGCCGTGCACCTATAGAGGCCACTATAGGCACAATACCTGGGCTGCAGAACAGTGCCGTGCATCTATAGGGGCCACTATAGGCACAATACCTGGTCTGCAGAACAGTGAGGTGCACCTATAGAGGCCACTATAGGCACAATACCTGGGCTGCAGAACAGTGCCGCGCACCTATAGGGGCCATGATACACACGCACTCCCCAGGCTGCAGAACAGTGAGGTGCAAAACATGTTTCTAATAACAAACTGCCACTGCGTAACACCGTGATAGCCAAACTTTTTTGAATCACGGCGCCCTAGAGTATATGTTTTTTTTTCACGGCACCCGCAGGCCCAAAGTTACTTATTGGGAAATTTAGAAAATAAAATAAAAAGAGATTTATGGTGAGAACTTACCATGGTTAAATCTCTTTCTGCAAGGTACACTGGATTCCACAGGGAATACATCGGGGGGTGTAGAGTTGGATCTTGATCCAAGGCACCAACAGGCTAAAGCTTTGACTGTTCCCAGGATGCACTGCACTGCCTCCTCTATAACCCCGCCTCCCGGCACTGGAGCTCAGTTTCGTTAACCAGTCCAATGCAGTAGCAGGTAAGAGACGGCAAATGTTAGTCACATAGAACCACATTCTCACGACAGGAGAACGGACCAGCGGCTGATGCTATACAAACCCAAAGAAGCTAAGTGCGTCAGGGTGGGCGCCTTGTGGAATCCAGTGTACCTCGTAGTAAGATTTCACCATGGTAAGTCTACCATAAATCATGTTTTCTGCAGCGGGGTACACTGGGATTACACAGGGAATACAGTGGGGATGTCCTAAAGCAGTTCCTCAAGGGAGGGGACGCACCTTAGTGGGTATGAGAACACAGCGTCCAAAGGAAGCATCCTGGGAGGCGGAAGTATCAAAGGCATAGAACCTAATGAACGTGTTCACTGAGGACCACGTAGCCGCCTTGCACAATTGTTCTGAGGACGCGCCACGGCAGGTCGTCCAAGAAGGTCCAACAGACCAAGTAGAATGGGCCTTGATAGCAGCAGGAGCCGGGAGCACGGCCTGCGCATAAGCTTGTGCAATCACCATTCTAATCCATCTGGCCATGGTTTGCTTATTCGCAGGCCAGCCACATTTGTGAAAACCGAAAAGTACAAAAAGGGTATCTGACCTCCTGATAGAGGCAGTCCTTTTCACGTATATACAGAAATCCCGTACCACATCCAAAAACCGCTCTTTGGAGCACAAGTCAGAAGAGATAAAGGCCAGAACCACAATCTCTTGGTTAAGGTGGAAAGAGGACACCACCTTAAGCAAATACGGGTGAGTCCTAAGAACCACCCGGTCACAATGAAATATCAGAAAGGGTGGACGGCAGGACAATGCACCTTAGTCCGAAACCCTTCTAGCAGAGGCAATAGCCAGCAAAATGAGGACCTTGGCAGTAAGCCATTTAAGGTCCCCCTTCTCAAGAGGTTCAAATGGAGAATCTTGAAGGGCATTCAGGACAATAGACAAATCTCACGGAGCCACAGGAGGGATATAGGGAGGTTGAATTCGCAATACGCCCTGAGTGAATGTATGAATGTCAGGAAAAGACACAATCTTCCACTGAAACCACACCGGCAAGGCAGATATGTAAACCTTGAGAGAGGCCAGACAAAGTCCAGGCCTTGTTGAAAAAAAGCCAGAAGTCTGGAAGTACTAAACTTGGAAGTATCTTAATTCTTAGTAGCACACAAGGTGAAGTAAGAATTCCAGACCCTATAATAAATCCGTACAGAAGCCGGTTTGCGGGTCTTCAACATAGTTTGGATAACCGCCCCTGAAAATCCTTTGGCTCTCAGGAGTGAAGCTTCAAGAGCCACGCCGTCAAAGCCAGTCTGGCCAGACACAAGGGCCCTGAACGAGGAGGTCTGGGCGTTGAGGAAGTAGAAGAGGACGCTCTATTGATAGACCCTACTTGTCTGAGAAACAATGCCGTCTGGGCCACGTCAGAGCGACTAGAAGTAGTATTCCTCCTTCTTGCTTGAACTTCCGCAGAACCCTGGGCAGGAGTGACACTGGAGGGAACACAGGGCAGCCGAAAGTTCCATGGAATTGCCAGTGAGTCCACGAACGCTGCTTGAGGATCCCTTGTTGATTGTGTTGAGACGTCATCAGGTCTACATCTGGTAGGCCCCACTTGTCCACTAGGAGTTGAAAGACTTCCGGATGAAGACGCCACTTTCCGGCGTGCACGTCCTGACGACTGAGGAAATCCGCTTCCCAATTGAGAACTCCCGGAATGAACACTGCCGATATGGCTGGCAGATGGCGTTCCACCCAACTAAGGATTAGTGACACTTCCATCATTGCTATCTGGCCTCAAGTGCCGCCTTGATGGTTTATGTAAGGCGCCGTGGTGGTGTCTGATTGTACTTGAACAGGCCTGTCCCGTAGCAGAGGCAGGGCAAGAGTCAAAGCATTGAACACTGCGAGGAGAGATTCCTCCTTGGTCCACCGACCCTGGAGAGAGTGTTGCTCCAACACCGCGCCCCAAACCCTCAGACTGGCGTCCAGAGTCAGTAGGACCCAGTTGGGGATCCAGAAGGGACAGCCCCTGCTCATCTGTCCTGTAGCCACCAGCTCAGTGACAGACGAACCTTCGGAGTGAAAGAAATCATTTGAGACCTGATTCGATAGGGCTGGCCCTCCCACTTGGAAAGGAATTAACCTCTGCAGAGGGCAGGAATGAAATGGAGTGTACTCCACCATATCAAAAGCAGCTACCATGAGGCCTAGTACTTGCATAGCCAGTGCACTGACACTCTTGGGCGAGAAAGTAAGTATCTGATCCTGTCCTGAAGTTTCAGGACCTTCTCCGGAGACCGAAACAGCCTCCGGCTGTGTGTGTGTCCAGCAGTGCCCCCCAGGTGCACCATGCTCCGAGCAGGGACCAGCGAGGACTTTTTCCAGTTGATGAGCCACCCGTGAGCTTGTAGGATTTGGATCGTCAGTTCCAGATGACTGAGGAGAACATCTTGTGAGTTCGCCAGGATCAGCAAGTCATCCAGATACAGCAGGATCCTGATTCCCTGATGACGGAGATGAGCCATCATCACGGCCATTACCTTGGTGAAGATCCGAGGGGAAGTGGTAAATCCAAATGGCAGAGCCTGAAATTGATAATGTAGGTTGCCAATAGCAAACCGCAGATACTGCTGATGCGACATGGCAATAGGAATATGCAGGTAAGCATCCTGTATGTCCAGGGATACCATATAGTCCTCAGGTTCCATGGCCAGTATAATGAGCGCAGAGATTCCCTACGGAATTTGGACACGCTCACTAATTTGTTAAATGATTTGAGGTTGAGCATAGGCCGGAAAGACCCATTTGGTTTCTGGACTAGAAACAGGGTCGAATAGTATCCTACGCCTCTCTGGGACAGAGGTACCGGCACTACCACTCCTGTTTCCAGGAGGGAACGCACAACCAAGTCTAGAGCTTGCGCTTTCAACGGATCCGATGAGATAACCGTCGAGCAGAACTGGCGAGGGGGACGTCTCTTGAAAGAGATTGCGTACCCATGAGAGACAACTTCTGCACCCAGGCGTCTGAAGTGGTCTTTAGCCATGCATGGGCGAACTGCAGAAGTCTGCCTCCCACCCTGGGATCCCCCAGTGGGAGGCCCGCCCCGTCATGCTGCAGGCTTATCTTGTTTGGAAGCAGGCTGATGGGCGGCCCAAGACTGTTTAGTTTTGGGATTAGTGGTTTTGGAAGTACGAGCCTGTCTCTGTCTGACCCTTAGATTTTCCAGGAGGTCGAAAGGAACGAAAAGTAATACTCTTTGCCTTCGGTGCAGAAGGATTAGTACTTGGGAGGAACGCAGTCTTAGCAAACGCCAAGTCAGTCACAATCTTATTCAGATACTCTCCAAATAGGATGTCTCCCTTGAAAGGGAGCACCTCCAAGGTCTTTTTGGAGTCCAGGTCCACCTTCGAGGACCGTAACCACAGAATCCGGCGAGCCAGTATAGACGTAGTAGACGCCTTGGCCGCCATTACACCTGCCTCAGAGGACGCCTCCTGAATATAGTGGGAGGCTGTGGTAATGTGAGACAGATAGTGCCTGGCAGTGTCAGAAATATCCTGAGGCAAATCATCCTCTAATGCCTGAACCCATGCTTCAATTCCTTTTGCGGCCCAGGTGTCCGCCATAGTGGGTCTATGTACAGCACTGGTAAGGGAGTAAATAGACTTCAGGCATCCCTCCACACACTTATCCGTCGGTTCCTTCAGTGAGGTGACAGTGGTGACAGGCAGAGGTGACGACACCACAAGATGGGCGACATGAGAGTCCACCGGCAGTGGAGTTTCCCACTTGTTACTCAACTCTGCAGGGATAGGATAACGAGCTAGCATATTTTTAGACAGGGAGAATTTCTTTCCTGGAGACGGCCAGGATTCCTGACGAATGTCAATTAAATGGTCAAAATACTTTAGCAACCTTCTGACATTTGAACTTATCAGGTTTCTTAGACGCAGTAGTGGGATCTAACTCATCATCAATTTCTAGAATCAGCTTAATAGCCTCCACTAGGTCAGGAACATCAACCTGAGTTGTAGGTTCCTCATCAGAAGCAACTGTATCAGTGTCTGACGGATCAGTATATACCCCATCCCCATCAGAAGAATTATCTGAAATATGAATGGATTGCGAGGAAGAAGCGGCCCGCTTAGATGACTCCTTGACCCCAGAGGGGCGTGGGGTAGACTTTTGTCTAACCAAAGATTGATTTAATTCTTGTATCTGGGTAGAGAGAGTGTCCACCCAGGGCGGATTAACTGTAGAGACAATATGTGGCTGCACAGGCACAGGAGGTCCCACAGTGGGCGTAAGATGTGTCACAAGCATAATCAGCATACTTGAGAATGCTGCCCAAGGTGGTTCCTGATTGGCCACAGGTGCTGCGGGATGACTGGGAGATGTATGGCCCCCAGTACACGAACAATCAGCTAAAACTTCCCCCTCAGGTAAATCCTTGATGCAAGCACTGCATGATGCAGGAGCGTCCGCAGATTTACCGCCCTGTGTGGCAGATATTATAGGGAATGTAGCCGTAGAGCGTTACAGTACAATAAAGCCAGACAAACACAATACCTGCAACTAACCCCCTGATTTATGTGACAGTAAATACAGGACACAAACGGAATTAAAGTGGTATGAGGTGACAGTAAGAACACAAAACAGTATATACTGTGTAGCAATATATATATATATTAGAGAGAGAGAGAGAGAGAGAGAGAGAGAGAGTGAGAGAGAGAGAGAGTGATAGCAATAAGTGTGATACACGAGAAGGAAATCCACACAGCAGCTACAGGCACACTCAGTCAAACTGCACTGGACTAGTAAAATTGCACATTATAAATATATATATAACAATGCACAGTAGATACTGGATGTATTATCACAGAAAGCTTGTACTAAATATTCAGGTAGAAGTGCACTTGTTCTTAACTAACACTGTATAAAAAGACATGTGGAATACTTAAGTGACTGTAAATGCACAGCGCTGATGAGGCAGGCGGCTTTACAGAGGAGACCTTGCCCTACAGTCCCGGAGATCAGCCGCAGCTACTAGTGTAAAGATGGCGCCAAAATCTCTGAGATGGTGTGAGAGAGAGTGAGATGCAGCTCCAGAGCGAGAAAACTAGCAGTAGATGGCGTCCGCAGCTGGGGGAGAGGCTACAGGTCAGCGCCTTATCTCCTATCCTGGTCCCTCTGCAGTACAGTGTCCTGGAGAGCGTCAGTAGCGGTGTGCCTGTGGACTGGTGCGCCTCCGCTGCAAGTATCCGGGAACCCGGCCGCGGGAGTCTGCAGCGCTGCTAGGCAGGTGATGGAGCCGCAGCACAGCATGTCATAATGACATATAAAGTGCTGCGGCCCTTGAAGTTTCAGGGCTGCCTAGCGCAGCCCTCTGTTAAGTGACCTTCTAGGCAGGCGCCAACTTACAAACTGAGCTCCTGTGCACGGAGGCGGGGCTATAAAGAGGCGGCACCGCAATACATTCTGGGAACAGTCAAAAGCTTTAGCCTGTTGGTGCCTCAGATCAAGATCCAACTCTACACTCCCCAATGTATTCCCTGTGGAATCCCAGCGTACCCCGCTGCAGAAAATGAAGTAAATGATGTTTATATGTCATTCTAAGGGTCAGTTGTATGGTGAGGACAGGATTTGCTTCTGTTTGTGCACATATTGTATGATTGGCAGCCACCAGCGTTGGTTTTACCCATCACATTGACCATAGTTTGAATTGGTCCTGGACCACCGACCTGAGGAACCCCAGGGTACTGCGGCACACAGTATGAGAAGCACTGGTGTGACGTATTCTCAGTGTGACAGGATTAGCGACATCGCCAGTAACAACCTATTGTGAGAGACTTCATCTAAGCTGTGGTGTAATTGTCGGATGAAAGGCAGATATCCTGGAAGGAGGAAAAGCGGAATGTGTGGCAGGGGACGGGGTTTGTAGATTATTAATTATTCCCTCACATTTCTTGCACTTTGCAGATCTCACCTGTTTCTCGCTCAGGATGTAGACAGACTGCCAGTCCGGGCTGAACACCATGTCCCTCAATATGGGTTTCCCTGGCACCACAGCGGCACTGTCGTACAGCACAGCATCTGCAGGACTGTCCACGCGAATCTGTCAAGGAAATGAAAACAATGAGATAACTGACCACAGGACACAACGGGGCCTTGTGTCGCCAGACCCTGTATATCCCACGGTTCCTCACAACATGACAAATATCATTAGTCTATACAACTGTGATAAAGACTCTGACAGATTCAGGGTTGCAGAGAAGTAAATGAGAGGGGGGGACACTGCCCGACAGGAGCGCTGAGCAGACGTTCTGAACAATTTGGATGGTCAGAAACCACCATTAGATCCCTGCAGATAGAACATTGGCCAGTGTTCCTATCAGCAGAACAAAACCTACGTAACTCCCAGATCGGCAAAATGGCAACGTTTACGCTGCGCCCCAACAGGTGAGGGGGCTGACCGGGGGAGAGCAGAGATTTCACTGCACCAGAAACACACGCCTAGGCCAGGGCGTCTCACACCGTAATGATGGAGGCTCAGTTTTACCAATGGAACCCTACTGGCGCCATAGAAATAAAGGATAACAATAATAATATAGTCGAGTCGGTCTAAAATGCATCAGTCACTCCAATTCATCCCAGAGATTCTCAATGGGGTAAAGATCTGGACTCTGAGCTGCCAGTCCATCCAGGCTGCAGAGTTCTCTATATACCAGTCCAGCCCTGGAGACATGACATCGCTCAGCCTGCGAGGATTCCCTTCTCAAACCCAGTTAGCTCCTTCCGGCGAGCCATTTCCTGGGGAAATGATCTAATCAGTGCCCCTCCCCCTCCACCCGTTCTATAGCTTCACGAACACGTCCGCTGCACACCATGGCTTGTCCACGGAGGTATATTATATATATACACACACACACATCTATCTATATCTCCATCCCGGGGATGTACAAGCTGTGACACACCATCGGAGGGTGTTCTGTGGCCCGATGCTGGCTTAGTTGGGACAATGGTCTATAATAAATGACAATGGGGCAGGACTGGTCATTGGAACACAAGACACATACAAAGAGAGCATGGATTTAGGGTGCATCACAAAAGGGTCTGAAAAGAGGACGTGCGTAATGGAAGGGGCGTGGCAAGGAACGCAATCACACTGAGTGCGCAGTCAGGAGTTTCACAAGGGGCAGAAATCCCACCAATATACAGAGAGCGGCAGCGCCAGTAACGGTGCCACACGCCTCTGCTCTATGCTGCACTTGTGTCACTGACCCGTGCCTACGTGAAACAAACTGATCTGCTAGTAAGCAAATAACACAAAAGTAAAGAAGAGCGTTGCGTTGTATGCGGTGCAGCATTCCCCTGTGCTGTATCCATATCTGTTCCATGTGGGAGCAGAGACTGAATAATATATATACTCAGGACTACACATCGCTGCAGAGAGTGGCCCTGCTGGTGTCGGTCCCTGATCTCATACTGCAGAAGCAATGCCCAGAAATAAGCCACGTACTCATCGCCTCATAGCACCCACAAATATAGCTGGGATGTAGTAATAAGGTCAACACGACAATGACACACTTATTATGTCGACAAAAAGCCTACTAATGTCACAGGAACCCAACGCCACATTAGGGTCACCAGGTCATAGTCAATGACAGAAGCACTCCTGCATATGATGCCGCTATTGCCCACCTAGGACAGACTCGTGGGAACAGGTGCGACCACACCAGCTAAACAACCCAACAAATAAAAAGGTCTACAATAGCGGAGAGACACTACGCTAATCGCTGGGACTCACTTCTTGGTGCGCTCGATCATGTATTTCATAAACCTGGAAACTATTCAGTCGCTATAGTGTTACCTTAAAAAGAGCAAAAATGAAAGTTGAGAACTGCACCAAAGATTATAATTGATAATAAGAATTTACTTACCGATAATTCTATTTCTCGTAGTCCGTAGTGGATGCTGGGGACTCCGTAAGGACCATGGGGAATAGCGGCTCCGCAGGAGACTGGGCACATCTAAAGAAAGCTTTAGGATCACCTGGTGTGCACTGGCTCCTCCCCCTATGACCCTCCTCCAAGCCTCAGTTAGGATACTGTGCCCGGACGAGCGTACACAATAAGGAAGGATTTTGAATCCCGGGTAAGACTCATACCAGCCACACCAATCACACTGTACAACTTGTGATCTGAACCCAGTTAACAGCATGATAATAGAGGAGCCTCTAGAAAAGATGGCTCACTACAACAATAACCCGAATTTTTTGGTAACAATAATTATGTACCAGTATTGCAGACAATCCGCACTTGGGATGGGCGCCCAGCATCCACTACGGACTACGAGAAATAGAATTATCGGTAAGTAAATTCTTATTTTCTCTGACGTCCTAGTGGATGCTGGGGACTCCGTAAGGACCATGGGGATTATACCAAAGCTCCCAAACGGGCGGGAGAGTGCGGATGACTCTGCAGCACCGAATGAGAGAACTCAAGCGCCTCCTCAGCCAGGGTATCAAATTTGTAGAATTTAGCAAACGTGTTTGCCCCTGACCAAGTAGCTGCTCGGCAAAGTTGTAAAGCCGAGACCCCTCGGGCAGCCGCCCAAGATGAGCCCACCTTCCTTGTGGAATGGGCTTTTACTGATTTTGGCTGTGGCAATCCTGCCACAGAATGTGCAAGCTGAATTGTACTACAAATCCAACGAGCAATCGTCTGCTTAGAAGCAGGAGCACCCAGTTTGTTGGGTGCATACAGGATAAACAGCGAGTCAGATTTTCTGACTCCAGCCGTCCTGGAAACATGTATTTTCAGGGTCCTGACCACGTCAAGCAACTTGGAATCCTCCAAGTCCTTAGTAGCCGCAGGCACCACAATAGGTTGGTTCATGTGAAATGCAGAAAACACCTTAGGTAGAAAATTTGAGGACGAGTCCTCAATTCTGCCCTTTCAGAATGAAATATTAAGTAAGGGCTTTTATATGATAAAGCCGCCAATTCTGACACACGCCTGGCTGAAACCAGGGCTAACAGCATCGTCACCTTCCATGTGAGATATTTTAAGTATACAGTGGTGAGTGGTTCAAACCAATGTGACTTTAGGAAACTCAACACAACATTGAGATCCCCAAGGTGCCACTGGAGGCACAAAAGGAGACTGTATATGCAGCACCCCTTTTACAAATGTCTGAACTTCAGGCACTGAAGCCAGTTCTTTTTGGAAGAAAATCGACAGGGCCGAAATTTGAACCTTAATGGACCCGCATTTTAGGCCCATAGACAGTCCTGTTTGCAGGAAATGGAGGAAACGACCCAGTTGAAATTCCTCTGTAGGGGCCTTCTTGGCCTCACCCCACGCAACATATTTTCGCCAAATGCGGTGATAATGTTTTGCGGTTACGTCTTTCCTGGCCTTGACCAGGGTAGGGATCTTCAGGATCCGGCATTCAACCGCCATGCCGTCAAACGCAGCCGCGGTAAGTCTTGGAACAGACAAGGCCCTAGCTGGAGCAGGTCCTTTCTTAGAGGTAGAGGCCACGGTTCGTCCGTGAGCATCTCTTGAAGTTCCGGATACCAAGTCCTTCTTGGCCAATCCGGAACCACGAGTATAGTTCTTACTCCTCTCCTTCTTATGATTCTCAGTACTTTTGGTATGAGGGGCAGAGGAGGGAACACATACACTGACTGGTACACCCACGGTGTTACCAGAGCGTCCACCGTTATTGCCTGAGGGTCCCTTGACCTGGCGCAATATCTGTCTAGTTTTTTGTTTAGACGGGACGCCATTATGTCCACCTTTTGTTTTTCCCAACGGTTTTACAATCAGGTGGAAGACTTCTGGGTAAAGTCCCCACTCTCCCGGGTGAAGGTCGTGTCTGCTGAGGAAGTCTGCTTCCCAGTTGTCCACTCCCGGAATGAACACTGCTGACAGTGCTATCACATGATTTTCCGCCCAGCTAAAATCCTTGCAGCTTCTGCCATTGCCCTCCTGCTTCTCGTGCCGCCCTGTCTGTTTACGTGGGCGACTGACGTGATGTTGTCCGATTGGATCAATACCGCCTGACCCTGAAGCAGGGGTTTCGCTTGACTTAGGGCATTGTAAATGGCCCTTAGTTCCAGAATGTTTATATGAAGAGATGTCTCCAGGCTTGACCATAAGCCCTGGAAATTCCTTCCCTGTGTGACTGCTCCCCAGCCTCGCAGGCTGGCATCCGTGGCCACCAGGACCCAGTCCCGAATGCCGAATCTGCGGCCCTCTAGAAGATGAGCACTCTGCAACCACCACAGGAGGGATACCCTTGTCCCTGGTGACAGGGTTATCCGCTGAAGCATCTGAAGATGCGACCCGGACCATTTGTCCAGAAGGTTCCACTGTGCGTGGAATCTGCCGAATGGGATTGCTTCGTAGGAAGCCACCATTTTTTACCCAGAACCCTTGTGCATTGATGCACTGAGACTTGGTTCGGTTTTAGGAGGTTCCTGACTAGCTCGGATAACTCCCTGGCTTTCTCCTCCGGGAGAAGCACCTTCTTTCTGGACTATGTCCAGAATCATCCCTAGGAACAGAAGACAAGTCGTCGGAATCAGCTGCGATTTCGGAATATTGAAAATCCAATCGTGCTGCCGCAACACTACCTGATATAGTGCTACACCGACCTCCAACTGTTCTCTGGATCTTACCCTTATCAGGGAATCGTCCAAGTAAAGGATAACTAAAATTCCCTTCCTTCGAAGGAATATCATCATTTCGGTCATTACTTCAGTAAAGACCCGGGGTGCCGTGGACCATCCCTACGGCAGCGTCCGAACTGATACAGTTCTGTACCATAACCTGAAATACCCTTGGTGAGAAGGGTAAATTTTGACATGAAGGTAAGCATCCTTGATGTCCCGAGACATCATGTAGTCCCCTTCTTCCAGGTTTGCAATCACTGCTCTGAGTGACTCAATTTTGAATTTGAACCTCTGTATGCAAGTGTTCAAAGATTTTAGATTTTAAATCGGTCTCACCGAGCCGTCTGGCTTCGGTACCACAATAGTGTGGAATAATACCCCGTTCCCTGTTGCAGGAGGGGTACCTTGATTATCACCTGCTGGGAATACAGCTTGTGAATGGCTTCCAAAACTGCCTCCCTGTCAGCGGGAGACGTCGGTAAAACAGACTTTTGGAAACGGCGAGGGGAATACGTCTCGAATTCCAATTTGTACCCCTGAAATATTATCTGAAGGATCCAGGGGTCTACTTGCGAGTGAGCCCACTGCGCACTGAAATTCATTGAGAACGGGACCCCACCATGCCTGAACTTGTAAAGCCCTAGCGTCATACTGAGGGCTTGGCAGAGGCGGAAAAGGGTTTCTGTTCCTTGGAACTGGCTGATCTCTGCAGCCATTTTCCTCTCCCTCTGTCACGAGCAGAAAAGAGGAACCCTTTTGTCCGCTTGCCAACCAGGACTGCGCCTGATAATACGGCGTCTTATTTTGAGAGGCGACCTGGGGTACATCCCCTCTTTTAAGGCAATACTTCCAAATGCCGTTTGGAATCCGCATCACCTGACCACTTTACTGGAATAATTGGACAACGCACTTATACTTGATGCCAGTCGGCAAATATTCCGCTGTGCATCATGCATATATAGAAATGCATCTTTTAATTGCTCTATAGGCAATAATATACTGTCCTTATCTAGGATATCATATTTCCAGTCAGGGAATCCGACCACGCCAACCCAGCACTGCACATCCAGGCTGAGGCGATTGCTGGTCGCAGTATAACACCAGTATGTGTGTAAATACATTTTAGGATACGCTCCTGCTTTCTATCAGCAGGATCCTTAAGGGCGGCCATCTCAGGAGAGGGTAGAGCCCTTGTTTTTACAAGCGTGTGAGCGCTTTATCCACCCTAGGGGGTGTTTCCCAACGCACCCTAACCTCTGGCGGGAAAAGGTATACTGCCAATAACTTTTTAGAAATTATCAATTGTTATCGGGGGGAAACCCACGCATCATCACACACCTCATTTTATTTCTCAGATTCAGGAAAACTACAGGAAGTTTTTCCTCACCAAACATAATACCCCTTTTTTTTTTTTTTTTTGGTGGTATTCATATTATCAGAAAAGTGTAAACTTTTTCCATTGCCTCAATCATGCAATGTGTGGCCCTATTGGAAATCACGGTTGTCTCTTCACCGTCGACACAGGAGTCAGTACCCTTGTCGGCGTCTGTATCTGAGGTAACGGGCGCTTTAGGGCCCCTGTATGAGACGTCTGGACATGCACAAGCTGAGTAGCCGGCTGTCTCATGTCAACCACTGTCTTTTATACAAAGCTGACACTGTCACGCAATTTCAACAGTACATCCACTCAGGTGTCGACCCCCTAGGGGGTGACAACACTATTTCAGACACTCTACTCCGTCTCCTCATCATTTTTCTCCTCATACATGTCGACACCAACGTACCGACACACAGCACACACACAGGGAATGCTCTGATAGAGGACAGGACCCCACTAGCCCTTTGGGGAGACAGAGGGAGAGTTTGCCAGCACACACCAGAGCGCTATATATATATATATATATATATATATATACAGGGATAACCTTATATAAGTGTTTTTCCCTTTATAGCTGCTGTATTGTTATATACTGCGCCTAATTTGTGCCCCCCTCTCTTTTTTAACCCCTTTCTGTAGTGTAGTGACTGCAGGGGAGAGCCAGGGAGCTTCCCTCCAACTGAGCTGTGAGGGAAAATGGCGCCAGTGTGCTGAGGAGATAGGCTCCGCCCCTTTCTCGGCGTCCTTATCATCCTTTTTTTCTGTATGTTTTGGCAGGGGTTAAATGCATCCATATAGCCCAGGAGCTATATGTGATGCATTTATTTTAGCCATATAAGGTTTTTTATCGATTTATTGCGTCTCAGGGCGCTGCCCCCCCCAGCGCCCTGCACCCTCAGTGACCGGAGTGTGAAGTGTGCTGAGAGCAATGGCGCACAGCTGCGGTGCTGTGCGCTACCTTATCTGAAGACAGGATCGTCTTCTGCCGCCGATTTTTCCGGACCTCTTCGCTCTTCTGGCTCTGTAAGGGGGACGGCGGCGCGGCTCCGGTGACCCATCCAGGCTGAACCTGTGATCGTCCCTCTGGAGCTAATGTCCAGTAGCCTAAGAAGCCCAATCCACTCTGCACGCAGGTGAGTTCGCTTCTTCTCCCCTTAGTCCCTCAATGCAGTGAGCCTGTTGCCAGCAGGTCTCACTGAAAATATAAACCTAAACTAAAACTTTCACAAAGAGCTCAGGAGAGCCCCTAGTGTGCACCCTTCTCGTCGGGCACAGAAATCTAACTGAGGCTTGGAGGAGGGTCATAGGGGGAGGAGCCAGTGCACACCAGGTGATCCTAAAGCTTTCTTTAGATGTGCCCAGTCTCCTGCGGAGCCGCTATTCCCCATGGTCCTTACGGAGTCCCCAGCATCCACTAGGACGTCAGAGAAATTAGCAACAGGTAATATTTATAACTTAAATCCTGTTGGTATATATTACCTAAAGAATGATATTTCCCAGGATGTATTTACAGCTCACCAATTCCCTATAAAAACACATTAAACAGGCAAAACAATCTCCGCCACACTATACTTATTCTTGTTTATGTATAAAGAACACGCTAAAAATATGATCGGAAGATAAAAACATTGCACCCCCAGGGCCCTTGTTTGCAGTGCGCGGCTTACTAGAGATTATAAAAGGTAATAAAAAGACACTGCTACTACAGCGCGGACATTAATCTCCGTAGTCTCCCACGGCCTGTACCTGAGCAGGGGAATAAGAGTGACACTCCTGTCTGTACCTGAGCAGGGGAATAAGCGTGACACTCCTGCCTGTACCTAAGCAGGGGAATAAGCGTAACACTCCTGCCTGTACCTGAGCAGGGGAATAAGCGTAACACTCCTGCCTGTACCTGAGCAGGGGAATAAGAGTGACACTCCTGTCTGTACCTGAGCAGGGGAATAAGCGTGACACTCCTGCCTGTACCTGAGCAGGGGAATAAGCGTGACACTCCTGTCTGTACCTGAGCAGGGGAATAAGCGTGACACTCCTGTCTGTACCTGAGCAGGGGAATAAGAGTGACACTCCTGCCTGTACCTGAGCAGGGGAATAAGCGTGACACTCCTGCCTGTACAATGAGCAGGGGAATAAGCGCGACACTCCTGTCTGTACCTGAGCAGGGGAATAAGCGTGACACTCTTGCCTGTACCTAAGCAGGGGAATAAGCGCGACACTCCTGTCTGTACCTGAGCAGGGGAATAAGCGTGACACTCCTGTCTGTACCTGAGCAGGGGAATAAGCGTGACACTCCTGTCTGTACCTGAGCAGGGGAATAAGCGTGACACTCCTGTCTGTACCTGAGCAGGGGAATAAGAGTGACACTCCTGCCTGTACCTGAGCAGGGGAATAAGCGTGACACTCCTGTCTGTACCTGAGCAGGGGAATAAGCGTGACACTCTTGCCTGTACCTAAGCAGGGGAATAAGCGCGACACTCCTGTCTGTACCTGAGCAGGGGAATAAGCGCGACACTCCTGTCTGTACCTAAGCAGGGGAATAAGCGCGACACTCCTGTCTGTACCTGAGCAGGGGAATAAGCGCGACACTCCTGTCTGTACCTAAGCAGGGGAATAAGAGTAACACTCCTGCCTGTACCTGAGCAGGGGAATAAGCGTGACACTCCTGTCTGTACCTAAGCAGGGGAATAAGCGTAACACTCCTGCCTGTACCTGAGCAGGGGAATAAGAGTGACACTCCTGCCTGTACCTGAGCAGGGGAATAAGCGTGACACTCCTGCCTGTACAATGAGCAGGGGAATAAGAGTGACACTCCTGCCCGTACCTAAGCAGGGGAATAAGCGTGACACTCCAGCCTGTACCTGAGCAGGGGAATAAGCGTGACACTCCTGCCTGTACCTAAGCAGGGGAATAAGCGTAACACTCCTGCCTGTACCTGAGCAGGGGAATAAGCGCGACACTCCTGCCCGTACCTGAACAGGGGAATAAGCGTGACACTCCTTCCTGTACCTGAGCAGGGGAATAAGCGTGACACTCCTGCCTGTACCTGAGCAGGGGAATAAGCGTGACACTCCTGTCTGTACCTGAGCAGGGGAATAAGCGTGACACTCCTGCCTGCACCTGAGCAGGGGAATAAGCGTGACACTCCTGCCTGCACCTGAGCAGGGGAATAAGCGTGACACTCCTGCCTATACCTGAGCAGGGGAATAAGCGTGACACTCCTGCCTGTACCTGAGCAGGGGAATAAGAGTGACACTCCTGCCTGTACCTAAGCAGGGGAATAAGCGTGACACTCCTGTCTGTACCTGAGCAGGGGAATAAGCGCGACACTCCTGCCTGTACCTGAGCAGGGGAATAAGCGTGACACTCCTGCCTGTACCTGAGCAGGGGAATAAGCGTGACACTCCTGCCTGTACCTGAGCAGGGGAATAAGCGTGACACTCCTGCCTGTACCTGAGCAGGGGAATAAGCGCGACACTCCTGCCTGTACCTGAGCAGGGGAATAAGCGTGACACTCCTGCCTGTACCTGAGCAGGGGAATAAGCGTGACACTCCTGCCTGTACCTGAGCAGGGGAATAAGCGTGACACTCCTGCCTGTACCTGAGCAGGGGAATAAGCGTGACACTCCTGCCTGTACCTGAGCAGGGGAATAAGCGTGACACTCCTGCCTGTACCTGAGCAGGGGAATAAGCGTGACACTCCTGCCTGTACCTGAGCAGGGGAATAAGCGTGACACTCCTGCCTGTACCTGAGCAGGGGAATAAGCGTGACACTTCTGCCTGTACCTGAGCAGGGGAATAAGCGTGACACTTCTGTCTGTACAATGAGCAGGGGAATAAGAGTGACACTCCTGCCTGTACAATGAGCAGGGGAATAAGAGTGACACTCCTGCTTGTACCTGAGCAGGGGAATAAGAGTGACACTCCTGCCTGTACCTAAGCAGGGGAATAAGCGTGACACTCTTGCCTGTACCTGAGCAGGGGAATAAGCGTGACACTCCTGCCTGTACAATGAGCAGGGGAATAAGAGTGACACTCCTGCTTGTACCTGAGCAGGGGAATAAGAGTGACACTCCTGCCTGTACCTAAGCAGGGGAA
The DNA here is from genome assembly GCF_028390025.1 of Pseudophryne corroboree. Classification (NCBI taxonomy): domain Eukaryota; kingdom Metazoa; phylum Chordata; class Amphibia; order Anura; family Myobatrachidae; genus Pseudophryne; species Pseudophryne corroboree. The sequence goes on from NW_026967623.1 coordinate 365,815, forward strand.
TAAGCGTGACACTCTTGCCTGTACCTAAGCAGGGGAATAAGCGTGACACTCTTGCCTGTACCTAAGCAGGGGAATAAGCGTGACACTCTTGCCTGTACCTAAGCAGGGGAATAAGCGTGACACTTCTGTCTGTACAATGAGCAGGGGAATAAGAGTGACACTCCTGCCTGTACCTGAGCAGGGGAATAAGCGTGACACTCCTGCCTGTACCTGAGCAGGGGAATAAGCGTGACACTCCTGCCTGTACCTGAGCAGGGGAATAAGCGTGACACTCTTGCCTGTACCTGAGCAGGGGAATAAGCGTGACACTTCTGTCTGTACAATGAGCAGGGGAATAAGAGTGACACTCCTGCCTGTACAATGAGCAGGGGAATAAGAGTGACACTCCTGCTTGTACCTGAGCAGGGGAATAAGAGTGACACTCCTGCCTGTACCTAAGCAGGGGAATAAGCGTGACACTCCTGCCTGTACCTAAGCAGGGGAATAAGCGTGACACTCTTGCCTGTACCTAAGCAGGGGAATAAGCGTGACACTCTTGCCTGTACCTAAGCAGGGGAATAAGCGTGACACTCTTGCCTGTACCTAAGCAGGGGAATAAGCGTGACACTTCTGTCTGTACAATGAGCAGGGGAATAAGAGTGACACTCCTGCCTGTACCTGAGCAGGGGAATAAGCGTGACACTCGTGCCTGTACCTAAGCAGGGGAATAAGCGTGACACTCCTGCCTGTACAATGAGCACTGCATTACGCCAGAGTCCTGATCTCCCATTGGTGCTACTGGCGACAGCCACCACAGCTGCACTACAGATAACTTCTCTATCAGCAATATCTTTCCGTCATTGTTTTCTTTTGTGTGTTAATTTGCATTTTGAATATTTTACTTCTATTAATATAATTATTGGCAGCTCTGCAGTGCTGGAGAAACGTTACGATAAAAAAGCTGATCTATCAGGGTCGACAGTAACTAGGTAGTCATTAGGTCGACCACTATTGGCCGACAGTGACTAGGTTGACACCTGAAATAGGTTGACACTGTCATTAGGTCGACATGGGTTTTAAAAAAAATAATTGGTTTCGATTTTTTCATAAAGTGACGGGGTACCCCTATTAGTGCACCGTATCCCCTCGTACGGCGAGTGAGCTTCGGGCAAGGTTACTATTCCAAATCACAGTCCACGTGGATCGTAAAGTATGAAAAAAAAAAAAATGAAAACAAAAAGTAAAACTGAAGAGGGCGTGGCCTAGCTGCAGATCTGGGCAGACATGTTTCACAGGAGCTCCTGCCTTACGCCCATATACAACGTTATTAAACGACACTCTGCTGATCCCTGGTAATCTTGGGGATCCCCCTTTATCAGCTGGAGTCTTCCTGTATAGGGCAGAGAGGTCCGCGGAGCCGGCGGGTGTCTCCTGCACCCGTGCGGGTTGCGGCCTTCTGACCCAGGAGAAGCCGGGACCTCTATTTTGCTGCTGCCCCGGAGGAGGAGGCCTTGTGTGGCTGGAGCTCGCCGCGGAGAGTGCAACATCGGGACTCTACTTCCCTACCCGACGCCTCTCAGTGTATTGCTCCGTGGGGAGGTGAATGTTGCCCGCTGCCCCCTTACCTCGGACAGAGACCCGCCGGTCACCGCGGTCGCGCTGAGGAGAGCCGAGGGCGGGCGGACACTGCCGCTCTCTCCCGCCGCGGCTGCTTTACCCGCTCACCAGCGCCCGGACTGGGGGACCCCGGCCTGCGCACAGTACCCGCCGATGCACCCGCTCCCGTTCCTGGCTGCTCAGCTGGGGGCCTCAGAGGACCTAGACGGCCGGAGGTTTCCACGGAGGTCTGGCGGAGCCATCTTACTTACTGGCATTGCGCCCACACCTGAACCCCTCGCAGCGTGTACTGCGGAGGCGGCTCAGATCTCCTTCTGCCGCTGCTTGGGGAGAATCTATTGGTGCCTCTATCCCCCGGGCACTCTCTGGGGCCGCTCCAGCTGCTATTACAAAATAAATTAAAAGAAGGGGGCGTGGCTTAGTGGTGGAACAGCTCAGAGCATAAGGAGAGCCCAGCACTCTGATCCTGCAACTGATTCCACATTCTCTATTAGGTCCACTGGGCCCTCCCTGTTGAATAATGGATGACATCTACCCACAGGAGTCGGGCACCCTGCTGTTCCTATAAGATGTAGGCACCTTCCCAATGTGTCTCCCCCGAAACTCCCTGCAATCATTTTAGCTGACACAATCACGCACGTGGCGACGAGGGTATCTGCCGTTCTGGGCCTTAGACGAAATCCTCCTTTCTACTGGGGTTCTTCTATTTTCTCAAGGTGATACAAGATGGTCCCAAAAAAGAATAAAGCCTCCAAGTCAATTTCCCAAGTTGCCTTTTTCAAGCCCTCCCCTTATCGTAATAAGTCTCAAGGGCCTGGGGCTTCTGCCACCGGATCGGATCCCCCACCTACGACTTCCTCACCTCTGATGACCTTACCCCCATCTCAGGATTCCTCCTCCTCTCCACGCCTGGAGGACAGTGAAGCCTTAACGGTGGGCGCCATGAAGCTTTTGTTACACCAGTTTAAAGATGAGGTGGCATCAGAATTCCGTACTATGCTGCAATCCTGCCAGCGCTCCGGTGAGGACCTGGGCGAGAGGACCGGACATTTGGAAACAAAGATGGGTGAGGTGGTAAGCTCTCATAATACCCTTATCGACTCCCATGACGCTCGAGGGGGAAGTGCCGGCTTTTCGGGATAAAGTAGCAGACTTGGAGGACCGCTCACGCAGAAATAATCTCAAGCTAAGAGGGGTCCCTGAATCTAATAGCAGCCTACATGACTATACAATCGAAATATTCAAGAAGCTGCTACCCTTAGCTACATCTGCGGACTTGTTATTGGACCGTATTCATAGAATTCCGAGGGCCCGCAGCGCTCCTGAAGGTGCGTCGAGGGATGTCCTAATGAGAGTCCATTTTTTTCACATTAAAGAATCCCTGCTTAAAGCGGCTAGACCTACCTCTGACAGTGAAAGCTTTGGGCCAGCTTCAACTTTTTGGAGACCTATCACAACACACCCTCATCAGGAGGCGTTCCTTTCAGCCCGTCACCGCGGCCCTTCGGAAAGCTGGAGTTATATATAGATGGGGTTTCCCCACGCGTTTATTGATCTCTAGAGAAGGTTCAACTATTGTGGTGTCTTCGGTCGAGGACGGTATGAGACTTCTTCACAAATGGAATATAGCTGGGGATCAAGGGGCCGGCTCTCCTGACCGCCGACTTCAGCCGGACTGGTCGACGGTTGGGAAGTAGGCCCTTCCCACTGCGGTACTTTCCCTGCCAAGAATGGCCATTATAGGACCTGCAGTGTTTCTATAAGATAGTACTAGTTTTAGTGTTAATTATAAGTCAATTGCCTTATTACTTCATGTTTCATACTTTAGATATCATTGTAAGACGGGGCTTTTTTCTTTAAAGATAGTTGTTGTGTCACGGGGTCCTGGTCTGGTTTGTACGCCCCCCTTCGGGCCGTCTTATTGCTGTAATTATAGTATTACTCTTGGTCGGTTCCGGGACCCTGTGACTCATTACAAATTAGCCTATCATTCCATTCTTATCGACATTCCTCTGATATGCCATGTGCGATTGTTTGTTTATAATGTTTACAAATTTTTGGTTATTTGATTGCGGGGAGGTTGGCCACTAACCTCCCAACCTTGCTAGGTGAGGCGCTGTATGTTTTGGCGTCTTACTATGACTTCGTCTCTACACGGAGTCGGCTTTCTTTGTTCTGTGTATTGTATTTCTCTCCTCTCTCTCTCTCTGTCCTCCCCTGTGTGTCTCCCTTTGTGTCTTGTTCCCCCCATGCTTTTTTTTTCTTTCACCCTGTGGTCAGGGTACTGTACCTCTTTAATGGTATTTTCTGGTTTCAGCGGATGCTCCTCCTCCTGGTTAGCTTATCATGGTTAATTTGGTATCACTGAATGTAAAGGGGTTGAATTCCCCACAGAAGCGTAGATTGGCCTTATCTTTTTTCTACAAACTGAAGGCGAATGTGGTTGCTATCCAGGAAACTCATTTTAGGAGGTTAGATCCCCCCCAGACTCTGCGATAATCATTTCCCTACCTGCTACATGGCTAATGGTCCCGTAAAAAAGGCCGGAGTGGCTATACTGATCTCGCGTGACTGCCCATTCTCGCTCGAATCCCAACTCGTAGACCCCGAAGGCAGGTATTTAATATTAATTGGACAGCTCGAGGATACTACCGTTACTTTGGCATCTTGCTACGCACCTAACTCTGGTCAACTCTCCTTTTGTAGGAAACTATTCTCCCTGATACAGAAGCACGCTAAAGGTGCCGTCATGCTATTGGGGGACTTCAACTTAGTTGTAGACCCTTCTGTTGATAGATCTCTCCCCACTAGAAGTCCCTTAGCTTAACCCAGAACCTCCCCTGTTTATACCCTTGGGCTTCGCCAATTGCTAGGAGAGTACGATCTCTACGATACGTGGAGAACTAAACATCCTACAAGTAGGGATTACTCCTTTTATTCGCATGTCCACTCTTCATATTCTAGAATCGATCTAGTTTTGACTGACAGAATGTCACTACCGGCCATCACGAAAATTGATATATTACCAATGACATGGTCTGACCATTCTCCACTGAAGGTGGTGTGGAGACTTGGGGACCGTAAAGTCGCACCGGGCCCCTGGAGACAAGGAAATTTCCTGTTATGCCATCAGGAGGCTTCACTCGCCATGCAGCAAACCTTAAAGTTATATTTAGAAACTAACAAACCCGAGGATACTTCGGTCTTTAATAATTGGTGCTCTTGTAAGGCTGTAATGCGGGGGGCTGCCATTCAGGCCGCTTCACGATTAAAACTTTCTCAAAATGCTGAGCGTCTTTTGGCTGAAAGCGAAGTTGCAAAATTAGAATTAGCTCATAAAGCCGACCCGCAGAATAGAACTGCCTTTAAGCTTTTGCTTGCCGCAAGGGAAAGGGTGAACGTTTTTTCTCTTCGGGAAGTACAACGCAATCTTGTCCGATTAAATCAGAGATTTTATGTATTTGGAAATAAGGCAGGGCGTCTCTTGGCACGGAAACTGCGAGGTCAGCGAGCTAAGGCCAGACTTCATTTTGTCTATTCCCCTACGGGCTCTAGAGTCTCTGACCCTTATAGTATAGCAGACACCTTTGCAGAGTATTACTCCCGACTCTACAACCTACAGGCAGATACTAATACTCCCCAACCCATTGAAGCTGAAATTCAGTCCTTTTTAAAAGACCTGTCCCTTCCGACACTGAACTCCGAGGCCTGCCTGTCCCTCAGCTCTCCCTGGACTATTCCTGAACTTGAGGCAGCTATTGACGGTCTTCCACGTGATAAAGCGCCGGGGCCAGATGGATTTCCGTCTAATTTCTACAAAACTTATAAAGCAGATTTGGCACCAGTGTTATTAGCAGTCTTCAACGAGGCGTCGGAGTCTGGGAGGTTCCCGAAGGAGATGCTTGAAGCGCGGATAGTTGCTATCCCTAAGCCGGGTAAATCTCCCACGTCCGTTCAAAACTATCGGCTGATAGCTCTGTTGAACACAGACGTCAAGCTTTTTGCTAAGGTTATCGCTAACCGTCTTTGCCCTCTATTACCCTCCCTTATAGCTGCTGATCAGGTTGGCTTTGTCCCGGGCAGGCAGGCCCCGGACAACACTCGGAGAGTTTACAATGTCATGGAATATTGTGATGCTAATAGAGCGCCCCTCCTCGTCCTATCGTTGGACGCTGAGAAGGCGTTTGATAGGTTACACTGGGGATACCTGAGATCGGTCCTGGGTAGGTTTGGCTTCCAGGGAAGGTTTCTGGATTCCATTTTTGCTTTATATTCTGCCCCCTCTGCTAGGGTGTATGTTAATGGGTGTCTATCCAGAGGCTTTGATATTTTCAACGGCACCAGACAGGGGTGCCCTTTGTCTCCCCTTATTTTTGCCCTGGCTATTGAACCCCTGGCCGAGACTATTAGTTCTGATGTGGAGGTCTCGGGACCCGAGATAGGAGGATTGAGTCATAAAGTCAACCTTTTCGCAGATGATGTTCTACTCTGTTTGACCAACCATGAATCCTCCCTTATCGGTCTCCACGCCATATTAGATGGGTATTCTAAAATATCATACTACAAACTGAATACATCCAAAACGGAGGCACTACCGCTCCACATCCCACCACATATCCTGGCTTTACTTAAGGATAAATACAGATATGCTTGGCAAGCGAAAACTATTAAATATTTAGGTATACATCTATCGCTTGACAGAGATCTGTATGAATGTAACTACTCACCTCTGTTTAGCGCCTTCGAAAAATTGATTAAAGAATGGTCCTTACATGAAATCTCTTGGCTGGGGTGTATTTCTGCAACTAAGATGGTACTGCTTCCTAAACTCCTTTACCTATTTCGGGCCATCCCCCGCAGCTTCCCTAAACCGCTTAGCGTTACGGCTAATAAGATTCTATCGCACTTCATTTGGAAGGGATCTAGACCGCGTATCTCTAGGCAGGTTCTGTCATTGCCCAAGGGCCTTGGCGGAGTTGCCTACCCCAACTTAGATACATATCCCTACGCCTGCCTTCTTAGTCAGGCCCGCGACTGGTATGCCACCCATTCCCCCAAACCGTGGGTAGTCATTGAGAAATCCTTTTTAGGGTCGATTGACATTACAGATCTATTTCTACTGCCGATAAATAACGTTCCGAAATGGACTGGCCCTGGGGACGCGATTAGATGTACCTTGAAGTCATGGCACTCAGTGGCTATATCTGACCCAACTATTGCATTACCGGCAGCGGATCTTTCTATCAGAACCGTTGCTTGCACTATCCCTGATCTTATATTAGATGCCTGGATTGACGCTGGAGTTGTGAGATTGAAGGATCTTTTCTTGAATGATGGTTTGATTCCCTTCTCTCAGCTTCAGACTCAGTTTGGGATATCAAAGCATGATTTTTTCAAATACTTACAATTACGCCATTGGCTCCAGACTAATGTTGACAAGGCTGGTGGGGGCTTCCTCTACCTGCTAATATGCTCTATAGATTGTCAACCGCGGGTCATAGGGGTGGGGTATCCAGATGGTATCAATATATTGTTCTTCTGAATAAAACCGGTAAACTCCCTGCGCAGATTAGGTGGGAGAGGGATCTTTCTATCGTACTTCAAGAGGAAGAGTGGGATACAATTTCCTCACAGTGCTTTAAGATCTCTAAATGTCTCCAGCACTCAGAAATGTTCTATAAACTTTGCAATAGGGCGTACTTCACTCCACAGAGGCTTCACCATATCTGGCCCTCGACCTCCTGGCTATGCTGGCGAAAGTGTGGAGATGTCGGTACCATCCTACATATTTTCTGGGATTGCCCAGTTTTGAGGCCTCTGTGGACGGAGGTGTTCTCTCTTTTGGGGGAAGTGGTAGGAGCGACTGTGCCACTAGATCCACTATTTGCCTTATTCCACTATTCTCCCCACGCTCTTCTCAGCTGCGACAATTATATTGTAGGTCACATTCTAATATCAACTAAGGCGGCGATAGGCCAACTGTGGAAATCACAGTCCATACCACACATCCAGACGGTTATTAATACCCATAAGCACTTCCTTTTTGAAACAGCGGGATGTGTGTATTCTTCCTCTCCTTCTTCTGTCTATATGGGATGGTTTAAATGGAGCGAATTCCGGGAGAGACAGGGTCACTCCGTAATTTTTAGTGATCCCATTGATATGGCAACTCTAAATTCTCCACAATCTGATAACACTCATTCGTAATAGAAGCCCTCTATCTATTTATCTACATTTTTTAATGTTACAATATCTGAGTAAGGTATCCCCCTGACATATATGGGTTTTTTTTTCTTTCCTCCCCTCGTGTGTCGCTGTCTTGTTATGTCTTTCTCTCTTTTCCTCTATACTGAGCTCTCTATCCTATTACTTTTATGGTTATAGTTATGATTGATAGTTAAAAGGAACTATGTACACTATTAGTGAACTGAGACTCTGAATTCAGATTTGTTGTCTATGATCGGGCTTTATATGTTAGCTCAATGTAGCATTATCTATATGATGTATATTCGTGTACATTTATTTGTTTTTTCCTCTATATTTGGAAACTAATAAAAAAAATCATTATTGAAAAAAAAAAAGTAAAACTGAAAAACTTATGTCCATGTGACCTAGTGACCATGTCGACCAATAGTGGTCGACCAATTGAGTGTCGACCTAAAGACCGGATACCAACTCCCAACATGACCTCTGCAGGAGGATACAATGCTCTGCTCCTGCTCTTCCCTCTTACTGTATGATTACCATCACCTGTGCTGTACCCTAATACTGACCCAGTGCTCATACCTATGTCATACCTCCCAACATGATCTCTCCAGGAGGACACAATGCTCTGCTCCTGCTATTCCCTCTTACTGTATGATTACCATCACCTGTGCTGTACCCTAATACTGACCCAGTGCTCATACCTATGTCATACCTCCCAACATGACCCTCTCCAGGAGGACACAATGCTCTGCTCCTGCTCTTCCCTCTTACTGTATGATTACCATCACCTGTGCTGTACCCTAATACTGACCCAGTGCTCATACCTATGTCATACCTCCCAACATGATCTCTCCAGGAGGACACAATGCTCTGCTCCTGCTATTCCCTCTTACTGTATGATTACCATCACCTGTGCTGTACCCTAATACTGACCCAATGCTCATAGCTATGTCATACCTCCCAACATGACCTCTCCAGGAGGACAATGCTCTGCTCCTGCTATTCCCTCTTACTGTATGATTACCATCACCTGTGCTGTACCCTAATACTGTCCCAGTGCTCATACCTATGTCATACCTCCCAACATGATCTCTCCAGGAGGACACAATGCTCTGCTCCTGCTCTTCCCTCTTACTGTATGATTACCATCACCTGTGCTGTACCCTAATACTGACCCAGTGCTCATACCTATGTCATACCTCCCAACATGACCTCTCCAGGAGGACACAATGCTCTGCTCCTGCTATTCCCTCTTACTGTATGATTACCATCACCTCTGCTGTACCCTAATACTGACCCAATGCTCATACCTATGTCATACCTCCCAACATGACCTCTCCAGAAGGACACAATGCTCTGCTTCTGCTCTTCCCTCTTACTGTATGATTACCATCACCTCTGCTGTACCCTAATACTGACCCAGTGCTCATACCTATGTCATACCTCCCAACATGACCTCTCCAGGAGGACACAATGATCTGCTCCTGCTATTCCCTCTTACTGTACGATTACCATCACCTGTGCTGTACCTAATACAGACCCAGTGCTCATACCTATGTCATACCTCCCAACATGACCTCTCCAGGAGGACACAATGCTCTGCTACTGCTATTCCCTCTTACTGTATGATTACCATCACCTGTGCTGTACCAAATACTGACCCAGTGCTCATACCTATGTCATACCTCCCAACATGACCTCTCCAGGAGGACAATGCTCTGATCCTGCTCTTCCCTCTTACTGTATGATTACCATCACCCGTGCTGTACCCCAATACTGACCCAGTGCTCATACCCATGTCATACCTCCCAACATGACCTCTCCAGAAGGACACAATGCTCTGCTCCTGCTCTTCCCTCTTACTGTACGATTACCATCACCTGTGCTGTACCCTAATACTGACCCAGTGCTCATACCCATGTCATACCTCCCAACATGACCTCTCCAGGAGGACACAATGCTCTGCTCCTGCTCTTCCCTCTTACTGTATGATAATACGAAGGGAGATTGAATCTGGAGTACCTCCTGAAGGAAGGTACACACATTCGGCAATTAAGCAATTCTTCTCTGGAACCAGACCGACAGAGCAGAGACTTGTACCTTAAGAGAAGCAAGATGGAAGCCAGTGTATGCCTGCTTGTAGAAAGGTCAGGAGTCTAGAAATCCGAAACACTAGAGGACCATAGTGTCATTGAGCACACCACTGGAAGTAAAAATGCCATATGTGGTAATAGATACGAGCTGACAGTGTCTTCCGCGCTCGTAGCATAGTTTAAATCACAGAATGGGAGAACCCTTTATCCCTTAATAGGGATGTCTCAAAACCCACGCAGTCAAAGACAGGCAAGCTATGTCCGGGTGGAGGCAGGGACTGTGTGACAAGAGGTCTGGTCATAGAAGAAGTGGGAATGGTATGTCTATGGAGAGGCTTTAAAGATCTGTTAATCAATGGCGTCTGGGCCATGCTGGAGCAATTAAGATTGCAGTGCCATCCTCCTCTTTGGGAAGGAGAAATACCGGAGGGAAGAGATAAGTCAGACAGAAGGGCCATTTGACTGTTAAGGCGTGTCTGGATCCCTCGTCCTGGACCCATACAAGGGTACTTTGTAGTTGTGTCTGGAGGCAATGAGGTTCACTTCTGGAAGGACCCATTTGTCCACCAGGAGCTGAAAGACTTCTGGATGTAGAGGCCACTCTCAGGCGTGCACATCCTGGAGACTGAGGAAGTCTGCTTCCCAAGTGAGGACTCCTGGTATGAATACTGCAGAGATGGCTGTGAAATGGCATTCTGCCCAGGCAAGAATTTGTGCCACTTCTGCCATTACGGAGGAACTGCGTGTGCCTCCTTGATGATTGAGATAAACCACTGCTGTGGCGTTGTCGGACTGGACGTAGACCGTAGAACCCTGAAGAAGTTCCTGATCCAGAGAGTGAGGTCACAGTAAACTGCCCGAAGTTAAGGACGTTGATGGAGAGACTTCTTTCCATCGGGGTCTAACACGGAAACTGGTGACTGTGGTGAGAAGAACCTATTCCGGAATCCAGAACAAATGACCCTTGTCCGGGTTGGAGCTTTGTAACAACTACGAGAGGTACATCTGAACATCCCGGGGCAGTACCATTGTTTGGTATTTGATCTGTTCATTCCATCTGGTGAGTATCAGGTGTTGTAGAGGTCTGGAGTGGAATTGGGCGTATTCCACCATGTCGAAGGTGGTTACCATGTAGCACAGAGTCTGCATGGCGGAGTGAATATATGCCCTGCTACTGTGGAGCAAATTGCGGATGTGCAGATGTAGTGCTCCTATCTTGTCCGTAGGAAGGAAGATACCTTGTACTTGAACATCTAGCGGAGCTCAGAGATGTAGCATCCTCTGAGACAGGATGAGGGAGGACTTGTTCCAGTTGATTAGCCAAACGTGACTCTGAAGGAATGTTATGGGTCACATGGAGATGATGGCCGAGGACCCCCGGAGAGCGTGCAAGAAGTAGGAAATCGCCTATGTAAGGGTGAATTCGGATTCCCTGCCGTTGAAGCTGAGCAACCATTACCGCCATCAGTTTGGGAAATACCCTCGGGGCCATGGAAAGGCCAAAGGACAGGGCCTGAAACTGGAAATGCTGATGGAGGAGAACAGCAAACCGTGGGTACTATAGATACATGTAAGTAAGCGTCCTGTATATCTAGTGAAACCAAAAAGTCCCCAGGCCGCATAGCCAGGACAATGAAGAAGAGGGTTGACATACAAAACCGGGGCACTTTGAAATATTTGTTGAGTAATTTGAGATGGCTTATGGGCCAATGAGACAGACTGGGTTTATGAACCAAAAAGAGTGTTGCGTAAAAGCCCTTGCCCAGTTGTGATATGGAGACAGGGATTATCACACCCGAGTGTAGTAAGAAGTGAACAACTGCCCTTAAAGCCTTGGCTTTATTGAGGTCTGTTGGAGGACTGGTATGCAAGTATTGACTGGGAAGGATGCCTCAGAAAGGATAGGGCGTATCCTTGGGAGACCACTTCCTCTACCCAGGCGTCCGTTGTGACCAGATGCCAAGAATGGGCAAACTGAAGAAGTCTGTGTCCCACCCTGGGATCCCCAGGAGGAGGCCCATCCCATCAGGCTGAGGGTTTATCCTTGGCCTTGGCGGTTGGACGCCTAGCAGCCAAGGCATATCTAGTTTTAGGTTTAGAGACTTTCGTGGAATGTGACCGTCTAGGAAAGGATTGACCCCTGGCCTTGCCCTGAGGGTGAAAGGACCGAAAGGAGGAAGTTCAAGGACGTGTAGAGGAGGCTGAGGGGAGGCAAGCAGTCTTAGAGGCTGCTAGATTAGTGACAATTCTGTCCAGATCTGGGCCAAAAAGGAATTCCCCAGCATAAGGTAGTGCTTCCAGGGCCTTCTTAGAGTCTGAGTCAGCCTTACAGGAGCGAAGCCAAACACTGCGGCGAGCCACCACTGAAGTAGCCAAACCCTTGGAGGATAAGAGGGCCGTATCCAGGGCCACTTCCCCAATGTAAAAAGCTGCATCCCTGATGTTAGAGATGTATGACAGTTGTTCCTGGGTAGCCTCTGAGGGGAAACGTTTTTCTAGGGCAGTGGTTTCCAACCTTAATGGTATGTAAACGACTCGAGAAAAAATAAGATTTGGAACCTACCGGTAAATCTTTTTCTCGTAGTCCGTAGAGGATGCTGGGACTCCGTAAGGACCATGGGGATAGACGGGCTCCGCAGGAGACATGGGCACTTTAAGAAAGACTTTGGATCTGGGTGTGCACTGGCTCCTCCCTCTATGCCCCTCCTCCAGACCTCAGTTAGAGAAACTGTGCCCAGAGGAGACAGACAGTACGAGGAAAGGATTTTTGTTAATCTAAGGGCAAGATTCATACCAGCCACACCAATCACACCGTATAACCTGTGATAAACTATCTAGTTAACAGTATGAAACAACAACAACAACAACAACAACAACATATCATCGGTCCAAAACCGATGAAACTATAACATAACCCTTATGAAAGCAATAACTATATACAAGTCTTGCAGAAGTAGTCCGCACTTGGGACGGGCGCCCAGCATCCTCTACGGACTAGGAGAAAAAGATTTACCGGTAGGTTTAAAATCTTATTTTCTCTAACGTCCTAGAGGATGCTGGGACTCCGTAAGGACCATGGGGATTATACCAAAGCTCCCAAACGGGCGGGAGAGTGCGGATGACTCTGCAGCACCGATTGAGCAAACAGGAGGTCCTCCTCAGCCAGGGTATCAAACTTATAGAACTTTGCAAAGGTGTTTGACCCCGACCAAGTAGCAGCTCGGCACAGCTGTAGTGCCGAGACCCCTCGGGCAGCCGCCCAAGACGAGCCCACCTTCCTAGTGGAATGGGCCTTAACCGATTTTGGTAACGGCAATCCTGCCGTAGAATGCGCCTGCTGAATCGTGTTACAGATCCAGCGAGCAATAGTTTGCTTTGAAGCAGGAGCACCAATCTTGTTGGCTGCATACAGGACAAACAGTGCTTCTGTTTTTCTGATCCTAGCCGTTCTGGCCACGTAAATCTTCAAAGCCCTGACCACATCAAGGGACTCTGAATCCTCCAAGTCACGTGTAGCCACAGGCACGACAATAGGTTGGTTCATATGAAAGGATGAGACCACCTTAGGTAGGAATTGAGGACGGGTCCGCAATTCCGCTCTATCCATATGGAAAACCAGATAGGGGCTTTTATGTGATAAAGCCGCTAATTCCGAAACTCGCCTAGCCGAAGCCAAGGCTAACAACATGACCACCTTCCAAGTGAGATATTTCAACTCCACTGTTTTAAATGGTTCAAACCAATGTGACTTAAGAAAACTTAACACCACGTTAAGGTCCCAAGGCGCCACCAGAGGTACAAAAGGAGGCTGAATATGTAGTACTCCCTTCACAAAAGTCTGTACTTCAGGTAGAGAGGCCAATTCCTTTTGAAAGAAAATGGATAAGGCCGAAATCTAAACTTTAATGGAGCCTAATTTTAGGCCCAAATTCACTCCAGTAGTAGTAGTACCCCTTCCCTCTCTGAAGCAGGGGAACCTCGGCCACCACTTGTTGAAGACACAATTTGTGAATCGCATGTAACACTATCTCCCTTTCCAGGGGAGAAGTTGGTAGCGCCGATTTGAAAAACCAGCGAGGAGGCACCTCTTCGAATTCCAGCTTGTATCCCTGGGAAACAATTTCTATTGCCCAGGGATCCACCTGTGAGTAAACCCAGATGTGGCTGAAAAGTCGAAGACGTGCCCCCACTGGGGCGGATTCCCTCAGCGGAGCCCCAGCGTCATGCGGTGGATTTTGCAGAGGCCGGGGAGGACTTCTGTTCCTGGGAACTAGCTGTGTTGTGCAGCTTTTTTCCTCTGCCCTTACCCCTGGCAAGAAAGGACGATCCACGTCCTCTTTTGCTTTTATTTGAATGAAAGGGACTGCATTTGATAATGAGGCGCTTTCTTAGATTGTGAGGGAATATAAGGCAAAAAAATCGATTTACCTGCCGTAGCTGTGGGGACGAGGTCCGAGAGGCCTTCTCCAAACAATTCCTCACCCTTGTAAGGCAAAAACTCCATATGCCTCTTTGAGTCGGCATCACCCGTCCACTGTCGGGTCCATAAGACTCGCCTAGCAGAAATAGATATAGCGTTTATTCTGGAACCCAGTAAACTAATGTCTCTTTGAGCATCCCTCATATATAAGACAGCATCTTTTATATGCCCTAGTCATTAAAATGGTATCCTTATCAAGGGTCTCAAAATCTGACAAGAAATCTGTCCATGCTGCTACAGTGCTACAAACCCAGGCCGATGCAATTGCCGGTCTGAGTAACGTACCAGAATGTGTGTAAATGGACTTCAAGGTAACCTCCTGCTTGCGGTCAGCAGGATCCTTGAGGGTAGCTGTATCTTGGGATGGGAGCGCTATCTTTTTTGATAAGCGTGTCAAAGCTTTGTCCACCCTAGGGGAGGATTCCCACCGTATTCTGTCCTGTGACGGGAAAGGATACGCTATAAGAATCCTTTTGGGAATCTGCAGTTTGTCTGGAGTTTACCACGCTTTTTCGCATAATTCGTTCAGCTCATGAGAAGAGGGAAAGGTGACCTCAGGTTTCTTTCCCTTATATATGTGTACCCTCGTGTCAGGGACAGGGGGTTCTTCAGTGATATGCAAAACATCTTTAATTGCGATAATCATATATCGAATACATTTAGCCACCCTGGGCTGCAATTTTGCATCATCGTAGTCAACACTGGAGTCTGAATCCGTGTCGGTATCTGTGTCAACTATTTGGGATAGTGGGCGTTTTTGAGACCCCGAAGGTCCCGGCGACATTGGGACAGACATGGGTTGACTCCCTGACTGTACCCTAGCTTCAGCTTTGTCTAATCTTTTGTGCAATAAATTAACATTAGCACTTAAAACATTCCACATATCCATCCAGTCAGGTGTCGGCGCTGCAGACGGAGACCTAACATTCATACACTCCCCCTCCTCCTTAGGTGAGCCTTCAACTTCAGACATGTCGACACACGCGTACCGACACACCACACACACACAGGGAAGCTCTTTTCTGAAGACAGGTTCCCCACCAGGCCCTTTGGAGAGACAGAGAGAGAGTAAGCCAGCACACACCCCAACGCTATATGACCCAGGAAAAAACATAGAATGTTTACCCAGTAGCGCTTTTGTAGCATGTATATGCGCCAATTATGTGCCCCCCCCCCCCCTCTACTTTAAAACCCTCTTTCACCGTGTGTCAAGCAGGGGAGAGTCCGGGGAGCTTCCTCTCAGCGGTGTTGTGGAGAAAAATGGCGCTGGTGAATGATGAGGGAGAAGCCCCGCCCCCTCGGCGGCGGGCTTCTGTCCCGCTCAAATTTCTTAATAACATGGCGGGGGCTCTTTTTATACATGTACAGTGCCCAGCTGTACATGTATATATGTGTATTTGCCACAGGAGGTTTTTATTGCTGCCCAGGGCGCCCCCCCCCTGCGCCCTGCACCCTTACAGTGACCGATGTGTGTGAGGTGAATGGGAGCAATGGCGCACAGCTTCACTGCTGTGCTTTACCTCTATGAAGATCAAAGTGTCTTCTGCCGCCTCTGAAGTCTTTTCCTCACATACTCACCCGGCTTATATCTTCCGGCTCTGCGAGGAGGACGGCGGCGCGGCTCTGGGACGGACGGCGAGGGTGAGACCTGCGTACCGATCCCTCTGGAGCTAATGGTGTCCAGTAGCCTAAGAAACAGAGCCCTGAAACTCAAAGAAGTGGGTCTGTTTCTCTCTCCTCAGTCCCTCGATGCAGGGAGTCTGTTGCCAGCAGTGCTCCCTAAAAATAAAAAACCTAACTAAAACACTTTCTTTTACAGGAAACTCAGGAGAGCTCCCTGAAAGCACCCAGTCTCCACTGGGCACAGTATCAAACTGAGGTCTGGAGGAGGGGCATAGAGGGAGGAGCCAGTGCACACCCAGATCCAGTCTTTCTTAAAGTGCCCATGTCTCCTGCGGAGCCCGTCTATCCCCATGGTCCTTACGGAGTCCCAGCATCCTCTAAGACGTTAGAGAAATGAAAACTCCTGAAGGGCTACTAAAGTTTTTGAAAAATAAGATTTTAAACCTACCGGTAAATCTTTATCTTCTAGTCCGTAGACGATGCTGGGGACTCCGTAAGGACCATGGGGTATAGACGGGCTCCGCAGGAGACATGGGCACTTTAAGACCTTTTAATGGGCGTGAGCTGGCTCCTCCCTCTATGCCCCTCCTCCAGACCTCAGTTATAGAATTGTGCCCAGAGGAGACAGATAGTACGAGGAAAGGAATTTTGTTAATCTAAGGGCGAGATACATACCAGCCCACAACACACACACACCGTACAACATGGTATATACTAAACCAGTTAACAGTATGAACAAACAGTATCAGCCAGAGACTGATCTCAACTGTAACATAACCCTTATGAAAGCAACAACTATATACAAGCCTTGCAGATTTAGTCCGCACTGGGACGGGCGCCCAGCATCCTCTACGGACTAGGAGAAAAAGATTTACCGGTAGGTTTAAAATCTTATTTTCTCTTACGTCCTAGAGGATGCTGGGGACTCCGTAAGGACCATGGGGTTTATACCAAAGCTCCAAACCGGGCGGGAGAGTGCGGATGACTCTGCAGCACCGATAGAGCAAACATGAGGTCCTCATCAGCCAGGGTATCAAACTTGTAAAATTTTGCAAAGGTGTTTGAACCCGACCACGTAGCTGCTCGGCAAAGCTGCAATGCCGAGACGCCTCGGGCAGCCGCCCAAGAAGAGCCCACCTTCCTGGTGGAATGGGCCTTTACTGATTTTGGTAATGGCAATCCAGCCGTAGAATGAGCGTGCTGAATCGTGTTACAGATCCAGCGAGCAATAGTCTGCTTAGAAGCAGGAGCGCCAACCTTGTTGGCCGCATACAGGACAAACAGTGCCTCTGTTTTCCTAACCCGAGCCGTTCTGGCTACGTAAATTTTGGTATCCGTTCACATGGTCGACAGTCATTAGGTCGACCACTATTGGTCGACATTGACATGGTTGACATGGACACATGGTCGACACATGAAAATGGTCGACACATGAAAGGCCGACACATGAAAGGCCGACACATGAAAGGCCGACATGAGTTTAAACAACTTTTTTTTCTTTTGGGGAACTTTTCTATACTTTACGATCCACGTGGACTACGATTGGAACGGTAATCTGTGCCGAGCGAAGCGATAGTGGAGCGAAGGCACCATGCCCGAAGCATGGCGAGCGAAGCGAGCCATGCGAGGGGACACGGTGCAGTAATTGGGGTTCCCAGTCACTTTACGCAAAAACGACACCAAAAAAAGTAAAAAAACTCATGTCGACCTTTTCATGTGTCGACCTTTCATGTGTCAACCATTTTAATGTGTCGACCATGTGTCCATGTCGACAATGTCAATGTCGACCAATAGTGGTCGACCTAATGACTGTCGACCATAACATGGTTGACCATTCATACCGGAACCATACATTTTTAAGGCCCTGACTACACCAAGGCATCCGTAACCACAGGCACCACAATAGGTTGGTTCATGTGAAAAGACGAAACCACCTTAGGCAGAAATTGAGGACGAGTCCTCAACTCTGCTCGATCCACATGGAAAATCAGATAGGGGCTCTTGTGAGACAAAGCCGCCAATTCGGACACCCGCCTTGCAGATGCCAAGGCCAACAACATGACCATTTTCCAAGTGAGAAACTTCAATTCAACTGTTTGAAGAGGTTCAAACCAGTGAGATTTAAGGAACTGTAACACCACGTTAAGGTGTCACAGGGGGCACAAAAGGAGGTTGGATGTGCAGCAATCCTTTTACAAAGGTCTGGACTTCTGGGAGAGAAGCCAATTCCTTTTGAAAGAATATAGATAAGACCGAAATCTGCACCCATAGGCCCATATCCACTCCTGTCTGTAGAAAATGGAGAAAACGACCCAGTTGAAAATCTTCCATAGGAGCATTCTTGGTTTCACACCAAGACACATATTTCCTCCAGATACGGTGATAGTGCTTCGCCGTTACCTCCTTCATAGCTTTTAATAGAGTAGGGATGACTTCCCCCGGAATACCTTTCCTAGCTAGGATCTGGCGTTCAACCGCCATGCCGTCAAAAGTAACCGCGGTAAGTCTTGGAACACACACGGCCCCTGTTGTAACAGGTCCTCTCTGAGAGGAAGCGGCCAAGGATCTTCTGTGATCATTTCCTGAAGATCTGGATACCAGGCCCTTCGAGGCCAATCTGGCACTCTTGTTTGTATTATGATTCTCAATATTTTTGAGATGAGTGGAAGTGGAGGGAACACATAGACCGACAAACAGCCACGGTGTCACTAGGGCGTCCACTGCCACTGCCTGAGGGTCCCTTGACCTGGAACAATACGTCCGAATCTTCCTGTTGAGGCGTGACGCCATCATGTCTATTTGAGGGAGTCCCCAACAACTTGTTACCTCTGCAAAGACTTCTTGATGAAGTCCCCACTCCCCTAGATGGAGATTGTGCCTGCTGAGGAAGTCTGCTTCCCATTTGTCTACTCCCGGAATGAAAACTGCTGATAGAGCTTACATGATTTTCCGCCCAGCGAAGAATCCTGGTGGCTTCCGCCATTGCTTCTCTGCTCCTTGTCCCGCCCTGGCGGTTTACATGTGCCACGGCTGTGATGTTGTCTGACTGGATCAGAACGGGTAGGTTGCGAAGAAGATTCTCCGCCTGCTTCAGGCCGTTGTATATGGCCCTTAATTTAAGCACATTGATGTGTAGACAAGCCTCATGGCTTGACTATATTCCCTGAAAAAAATTTCCCTGGGTGACCGCTCCCCATCCTCGGAGGCTCGCATCCGTGGTCACGAGAACCCAATCTTGAATTCCGAACCTGCGACCCTCTAGAAGGTGAGCACTCTGGAGCCACCACAGGAGAGGGGCCCTGGGCCCTGGCGTATCCTCCGATACATCTGGAGATGGGACCCTGACCACTTGTCCAGAAGGTCCCACTGAAAAGTTCTTGCATGGAACCTGCCGAACGGAATGGCCTCGTAGGCCGCCACCATCTTTCCCAATACTCGAGCGCATTGATGAACTGACACTCTTTTTGGTTTCAGCAGGTCCTGGATCATGTTCTTGAGTTCCTGGGCCTTTTCTATTGGGAGAAAAAACCTCTGTTTTTCCGTGTCCAGAATCATGCCCAAAAACGACAGCCGAGTTGTCGGAAACAACTGCGACTTTGGCAGATTTAAAATCCAGCCATGTTGTTGTAGTACTCTCAGGGAAAGAGACACGCTTTTTAGTAAATGTTCTCTTGATCTTGCTTTTATCAGGAGATCGTCCAAGTATGGGATAATTGTGACCCCCCCCTGCTTGCGCAGGAGCACCATCATTTCCGCCATTACCTTGGTGAAAATTCTCGGGGCCGTGGAACGACCAAACGGCAACGTCTGAAACTGGTAATGACAATCCTGTACAGCGAATCTCAGGAACGCCTGATGAGGATATATGGGGACATGAAGGTATGCATCCTTTATGTCTAGTGACACCATAAAATCCCCGCCTTCCAGGCTGGAGATCACTGCCCGGAGAGATTCCATCTTGAATTTGAACCTCTTCAAATATAGGTTTAGGGATTTTAGATTCAGAATTGGTCTGACTGAGCCATCCGGCTTCGGGACCACAAATAGGGTTGAATAAAACCCCTTCCCCTGTTGCAATAGGGGAACCTTGATAATCACTTGCTGTTGACACAGCTTTTGTATGGCAGCTGAAACTATTGCTCTCTCTCTGGGGGAGAAGCTGGCAAGGCCGATTTGAAAAATCGGTGAGAGGTACATCTTCGAACTCCAGTTTGTAGCCTTGGGATACAATTTTGACCACCCAAGGATCCAAGTCTGACTGAACCCAGACCTGGCTGAAGAGTTGAAGACGTGCCCCTACCGGTGCGGACTCCCGCAGCGGAACCCCAGCGTCATGCGGTGGATTTGGTAGAAGCCGGGGAGGACTTTTGCTCCTGGGAACTAGCCGTAGCTGGTGTTCTTTTCCCTCTACCTCTCCCGCTGGCGAGGAAGGATGAACCACGCCCCTTTCTAGACTTATGAGACTGAAAGGACTGCATCCGATTTTTGAGGTGTTTTCTTTTGCTGTGGGGGAACGTAAGGCAAAAAAGAAGACTTACCCGAGGTAGCTGTGGAAACCAGGTCCGCGAGGCCCTCCCCAAATAAAACTTCACCCTTGTAAGGTAAAGCCTCCATATGACTCTTTGAGTCAGCATCACCAGTCCACTGACGGGTCCATAGGGACCTTCTAGCAGAAATTGCCATGGCATTGGCTCTTGAACCCAAAAGACCAATATCTCTCGCAGCCTCCCTCATAAATAACGCTGCGTCCTTGATGTGATCTAAGGTCAATAAAATACTATCTTTATCTAGGGTGTCCATGTCAGATGACAAGTTATCTGCCCAAGCTGCAATTGCACTACCCACCCATGCTGACGCTACTGCCGGTCTGAACAGGGCTCCCGTAGTCGCATAAATTGCTTTTAAGGTACTTTCTTGCCTGCGATCCGCAGGATCCTTTAGGTGGCCATAGGCTGCATGCACCCCACCCTATGAGTGGTGAGTGCAGATATTGCACCCCGCTTCTGGGGTGGCGAGTGCTGTGGTTTTCTAGATTTGTTTGTATATTACGGGGTTAATCTTTGGTCAACTCTTATTAACCGTGGTCACAGGCCTTTTCATGCACCCCTGTGTAATCTCACTTGTTCTAAACCTGTGTCAGCTGCTCCTTAGTAATTTATCAGCCAGTGTCAGGTGACTAGTGTACCTTTAAAAGCCATAAGATGCATGGCAGATACACATTAAACCTAGTGGACACGTGTGCAGTATATTATGTGTGATACAGTTGCCAGGTTTTAATTTTTGTGTAGGACCTGCATGAAGGTGGGGTACCTTGGTGAGCGGTTTGCAGGCTTCCGTGCATTGGCCAATTCACTAACTAAACCCCCATCATTTATTTATTGATGTTGTGAGGATAAGTGAGCTTGCTATGGTGAGTACTGAACTTTCTGTTTGTATATATTTGGGTTGGTGGCCATGGGCTGCATGCACCCCACCCTATGAGTGGTGAGTGCAGATATTGCACCCCGCTTCTGGGGTGGCGAGTGCTGTGGTTTGATAGATAGATAGATAGATAGATAGATAGATAGATAGATAGATAGATAGATAGATAGATAGATAGATAGATATTACAAAACAAAAGGTAACCCTTTTTTGCGCTATACCACTAGTCTCAGACCACCAAGAAATACCCTCTGTCAGATAAGGTATCAAGAGTAGATATGGAATAGAAAAAGATTCTCGTGGGAGCCAATCAGCCTTTAGAATAACAATATTTAAAAGTTTTTATTCATACACAAACGAAAGGTATTTGTAACCTGAAAATTCGTCATTGGTACAAATATCTAAAAGTTCAATAAAACAATTTAACAATCTTATACATAGACATTTTTAGTTGATGTGAGGAATTTACAATCAGGTGATCACAATCAGAACTTGAAAGGGACGTGTATCCAACCAGATGCTTGTGGTAGTGGCTTTGTTTACCCAATAATGCGAAACCCAACGCGTTTCATCCGTTAGGACTTCATCAGGGGTTTACAATCAGTTTTTCTGATAAAATGATTTACCACTGGTTAAGACTGGTTTAAATTCTCAATGTTACATCCAATCACACGTTCTTTTCAAATTATATGGTATCTAAATAGACTTCATCAAAACAGAAAATGAACAATTAGGTTGAAGTCAGATCCACCTCTGCTCCAATAAATATCACCAAAATAGGGGTCTTTACCGGGTAGTTGTGATCCTGTGAGGTTGTGCCTGTTCCTGTGAAAAAGGAATAGTGCGGTTCAGGATTGGAAATCTCTAAAGACCCCTATTTTGGTGATATTTATTGGAGCAGAGGTGGATTGTAGGGTTCCACTCTCCTTTATGAGATTAGGGAATATTACAACATCTGACTTCAACCTAATTGTCGGGCGCCCTGCCCCTTTTCACTCCTAGAGTGAACACTAATGTCCCAGATGTGCTCAATTGGATTCAGGTCTGGGGAATGGGCGGGCCAGTCCATAGCATCAATGCCTTCATCTTGCAGGAACTGCTGACACACTCCAGCCACATGAGGTCTAGCATTGTCTTGCATTAGGAGGAACCCAGGGTCAACCGCACCAGCATATGGTCTCACAAGGGGTCTGAGGATCTCATCTCAGTACCTAATGGCAGTCAGGCTACCTCTGGCGAGCACATGGAGGGCTGTGCGGCCCCCCAAAGAAATGCCCCCCCACACCATTACTGACCCACTGCCAAACCGGTCATGCTGGAGGATGTTGCAGGCAGCAGAACGTTCTGCTTGGCGTCTCCAGACTCTGTCACGTCTGTCACATGTGCTCAGTGAGAACCTGCTTCTTTCATCTGTGAAGAGCACAGGGCGCCAGTGGCGATTTTTGCCAATCTTGGTGTTCTCTGGCAAATGCCAAACATCATGCACGGTGTTGGGCTGTAAGCACAACCCCCACCTGTGGACGTCGGGCCCTCATACCACCCTCATGGAGTCTGTTTCTGATCGTTTGAGTAGACACATGCACATTTGTGGCTTGCTGGAGGTCATTTTGCAGGGCTCTGGCAGTGCTCCTCCTGGTCCTACTTGCACAAAGGCGGAGGTAGCGGTCCTGCTGCTGGGTTGTTGCCCTCCTACGGCCTCCTCCACGTCTCCTGATATACTGTCCTGCCTCCATGCTCTGGACACTATGCTGACAGACACCGCAAACCTTCTTGCCACAGCTCGCATTGATGTGCCATCCTGGATGAGCTGCACTACCTGAGCCACTTGTGTGGGTTGTAGGGAGGTCATACAGGCACGTGGAGGCCACAGACACTACTGAGCCTCATTTTGACTTGTTTTAAGGACATTACATCAAAGTTGGATCAGCCTGTAGTGTGTTTTTCCACTTTAATTTTGAGGGTGACTCCAAATCCAGACCTCCATGGGTTAATAAATTTGATTTCCATTGATAATTTTTGTGTGATTTTGTTGTCGGCACATTCAACTATGTAAAGAACAAAGTATTTAATAAGAATATTTCATTCATACAGATCTAGGATGTGTTATTTTAGTGTTCCCTTTATTTTTGTGAGGTATGTATGTATGTATGTATGTATGTATGTATGTATGTATGTATGTATGTATGTATGTATGTATGTATATATATATCTATCTCTATCTGTGCCAGTCTAATATGAGGCCATAATTGCTGCCCTGGGCGCGCCCCCCCCCCCCCCCCTCCCTGCGCCCTGCACCGTTGCTGTGCCTTGTGTGTGTGTGGGAGCAATGGCGAGCAGCCGACCGCTGCGCGGTACCTCATGAAGATCTGAAGTCTTTTGCCGCCTTTGAAGCCTTCTTGTTTCTCATACTTACCCGGCTTCAATCTTCCGGCGCTGTGAGGAGGACGACGGCGCGGCTCCGGGACGAACAGCAAGGACGACACCTGTGTTCCGACCCTCTGGAGCTAATGGTGTCCAGTAGCCTAAGAAGCAGAGCCCATCAGTCCAGGAAAGTGGGTCTGCTTCTCTCCCCTCAGTCCCTCGAAGTAGGGAGCCTATTGCCAGCAGTGCTCCCTGAAAATAAAAAACCTAACAAAAGTATTTTCAGAGAAACTCAGTAGAGCTCCCCTGCAGTGCATCCAGTCTCCTCTGGGCACAGGATCTAACGGAGGTCTGGAGGAGGGGCATAGAGGGAGGAGCCAGCTCACGCCCATTAAAAGGTCTTAAAGTGCCCATGTCTCCTGCGGAGCCCGTCTATACCCCATAGTCCTTACGGAGTCCCCAGCATCCTCTAGGATGAAAGAGAAAAAATGCTGTACTTGAATGGGTGCTGGGGCTCTCTCAGTGTTGAAACTGGACTCGTGGTAAGCGGCCTAGATATAAATTTTGCTCCCCCCTGCCAAAAAAGTTTCTGGCACCCCATTCCATTGACAGAAGAAACAAGTTGGGTGCCATAGGCATCATAGTAGGCGCTCACTCCAAAAAGGGGGTGTGGTCTCCCAGCAAGGGGTGCAGCATTGCAGGAAATTACTACCTTATACCCCAGGTTTGCAACCTGTACACCAAGACATTGGCCACCATAGGAAAAAATAAAATTATTATTCATGTCCCTTACATAGGCTGACCATACTAGCCCTTTAAACAGGTTCTGTGGCTCATTAAAACTAGGTGACATGCAGGCTTGAAGTCAGCCAGCCACAGAACCTGTGTAATTCATGAGTGTCCCAGTTTAAAGGGCTAGTATGGTCAGCCTACCTTACATTACTTGTCATTTTTCCTCCTTATAGTAATGCCTTTTACACATTATGCCCCACACCGTATTGCTCCCGACACATTATGCTACACACTGCAATGCCTCTTACACAATATGCCACATGCCAGTTACACATTATTCCACACACTGCAAAGCCCGTGATACATTATGCCACACACTGTAATTCCCATTACACATTATGCCCACCAGTAAGGTTTCTAATTAACTTTTAAATTACCTGCTCAATGCCAGGGGTTCCGTGCTCTGGCTTTCATGATCGTTGCCAGGGATTTCTAGTTTGTTGCCAGGGGTTTCATTCTCTGGGAGACCATCCTCACCAAGAAAGAAGAGAGCTCGTCAAAGCAAATCCAAATTCCCTGCCATGTTCATTGTTTTCTTTGCTATCCAGGGTGTTTGGCAGACTGGGTACCAGAGGGTGCAACAGTGAATCAGCGTTACTACCAAAATGTTCTAGCAACTTTATGGGACAGAATCCTAAGAAACAGGCTGGGTTGTGAAAATGGTTTCATCCTGCTCCAGGACAGCGCGCCGGCCCACACAGCGATCCCTGTGACGCAGTGCTAGAACCCCCTCCATACTCGCCAGATCTAGAACCGTGTGTCTTCTTCCTTTTCCCTAAATTCACATCTGCATCAGGTACTGAGGGAAAGGAGAAAACGACGGAGCTGCCGACACAACCGACAGATAATGAGCCCCCGCACGGCTCTGACCAATGGGATATAAGAATACAGAGGTGTGTGGGTGCAGGAAGGGAGGACATAGAATGGGAACGCAGATAAAATGTACTTCATATAATAGCATGGAAATTATAGCATCAGTCTCGTTATTTAAGAGCCAGACCGTGTATACATTTTTTTCAGTTGTTTTTTTTTTACATAATTAATATGAGAATAAGATGAAGAAATGTCCCTGTTAGGACACTGAGCGGAGACCAGCCCGGATAATGCAGAAAGTCCCCCCTTACAGCAGCTCTAGTCAGTGAGTAAATGCAATTGGACGGCGATGGATCAGAAAGATCCTTTTCACGCCAGACTGGGGGTGGGGTGTCTGGAGGCTGAAGTGCAAGAGATCTACAAATGTGTAAAACAGGAGATTGCTAATGGCTTCCAGCTGGGAGGAATGGAGCGCAGCGATTTCACACCCTCTCCCCTAGGCCGGCTGCCACATTCTGCTGTATTACACCCCAGGAAAATCTCTCTGCCAGCTCCACAACCTGCTGGGACTTGTAGTTCCACAGCAGCTAGGGAGAGAAGGGCTCTGCCACACAGCATCTAGACATGAGGTAAGAGCTATGGTACTATATTACAGTCTGCCCAGCCCCCACACGCAGCAATGTGATTATACTACAGGAGAATGACAGTTCTATGATCGACAACTTCATACCGAACGCCCAACCAGCATCACAATACCAATTCCTGGCCCCATGCATAAGCTGGACCTCACCAGGAACGCGTCACACCACTGAGGACACGATGTCATTAGTGCCTAGCCAGCTCAACAAAATGTACATGACACCCAGTACCACACAAAGCGTGCTTCATTTTACTTCGCCAATATGCCCTCAAGGTACGTATATTTAGAGGGTGTTGAATGGGATATGTACTCTTATTATTATCCTTTATTTATATGGCGCCACAAGGGATACGCAGCGCCCAATTACAGAGTACATATGCACATAATGAAAACAAGACAGGGACATACAGTTGTACAGGGTAACTATTATTTATTACCAGTTATTTATATAGCGCACACACATTCCGCAGCGCTGTACAGAGAATATTTGGCCATTCACATCAGTCCCTGCCCCAGTGGAGCTTACAATCTATATTCCCTACCACATGTACACACGGACACATTCACACTAGGGTTAACTTTTGTTGGAATCCAATTAACCTACCAGTATATTTTAGGAATGTGGGAGGAAACCGGAGTACCCAGAGGAATTCCATGAAAGCATGGGGAGTATATACAAACTCCACACAGTTAGGGCCATTGTGGGAATCGAACCCATGAGTAAACATAACCACATAAGTAGACAACACTGAGATAAGTATCAGGTGGCAGAAGACTGCAGGATTTGGGCAGTTGAGGATTATTAAAGTAAGACAAGGATAATCACATGCGGGAAGAGGTCCCTGCTCGTGAGAGGGGAGGGGCAGACAGACAGGAGTGACATAGATGGGGTAGACCGAGCGTGGGACAGAGGGTTAGGTTGAGATTTGGCTGGGTCTGGGGAAGAAGTGGGTCTTGAGAGCCCGTTTGAAGTTTTGTAGAGAGATGGAGAGTCTGAGGGGGAGAGGTAGAGAATTCCAGAGAAAGGGAGCAGCACGTGAAAAATATTGGAGGTAGGAGAGGAAGTAATCAGTAGACAGGAGAGTCGGCGTGCATTAGAAGAGTGAAAAGGACGGGTGGGAGTGTAAAAGGGAGATAAAGTCAGAGATGTAACTGGGAGAGGAGTGGGTGAGTGCTTTGTAAGTGAGTGTGAGAAGTGTGAATTGGATTGTGAAGGGGTAGGAAGCCAGTGATGGGCCTGTAGGAGAGGTGGACGTAGTGAGTTTGGTGAGTAAGAGAGGAAGTGGATGTAGTGCGTTTGGTGAGTAAGAGGAGGTGGATGTAGTGAGTTTGGTGAGTAAGAGGAAGTGGATGTAGTGCGTTTGGTGAGTAAGAGAGGAGGTAGACGTAGTGTGTTTGGTGAGTAAGAGAGGAGGTGGACGTAGTGCGTTTGGGGAGTAAGAGAAAGAAGGTGGATGTAGTGCGTTTGGTGAGTAAGAGGAGGTGGATGTAGTGAGTTTGGTGAGTAAGAGGAAGTGGATGTAGTGCGTTTGGTGAGTAAGAGAGGAGGTAGACGTAGTGTGTTTGGTGAGTAAGAGAGGAGGTGGACGTAGTGCGTTTGGGGAGTAAGAGAAAGAAGGTGGATGTAGTGCGTTTGGTGAGTAAGAGAGGAGGTGGATTTAGTGCGTTTGGTGAGTAAGAGGAGGTGGATGTAGTGCGTTTGGTGAGTAAGAGGAAGTGGATGTAGTGCGTTTGGTGAGTAAGAGAGGAGGTGGATGTAGTGCGTTTGGTGAGTAAGAGAGGCGGTGGATGTAGTGCGTTTGGTGAGTAAGAGAGGAGGTGGATGTAGTGCGTTTGGTGAGTAAGAGAGGAGGTGGATGTAGTGAGTTTGGTGAGTAAGAGGAAGTGGATGTAGTGCGTTTGGTGAGTAAGAGAGGAGGTGGATGTAGTGCGTTTGGTGAGTAAGAGGAAGTGGATGTAGTGCGTTTGGTGAGTAAGAGAGGAGGTAGACGTAGTGCGTTTGGTGAGTAAGAGAGGAGGTGGACGTAGTGCGTTTGGGGAGTAAGAGAAAGAAGGTGGATGTAGTGCTTTTGGTGAGTAAGAGAGGAGGTGGATGTAGTGCGTTTGGTGAGTAAAAGAGGAGGTGGATGTAGTGCGTTTGGTGAGTAAGAGAGGAGGTGGATGTAGTGCGTTTGGTGAGTAAGAGAGGAGGTGGATGTAGTGCGTTTGGTGAGTAAGAGAGAGGAGGTGGACGTAATGTGTTTGGTGAGTAAGAGAGAGGAGGTGGATGTAGTGTGTTTGGTGAGTAAGAGGAGGTGGATGTAGTGTGTTTGGTGAGTGAGAGAGGAGGTGGACGTAGTGCGTTTGGTGAGTGAGAGAGAGGAGGTGGACGTAGTGCGTTTGGCGAGTAAGAGAGGAGGTGGATGTAGTGTGTTTGGTGAGTAAGAGAGAGGAAGTGGATGTAGTGCTTTTGGTGAGTAAGAGAGGAAGTGGATGTAGTGCGTTTGGTGAGTAAGAGAGGAGGTGGATGTAGTGCGTTTGGTGAGTAAGAGGAAGTGGATGTAGTGCGTTTGGTGAGTAAGAGAGGAGGTAGACGTAGTGCGTTTGGTGAGTAAGAGAGGAGGTGGACGTAGTGCGTTTGGGGAGTAAGAGAAAGAAGGTGGATGTAGTGCTTTTGGTGAGTAAGAGAGGAGGTGGACGTAGTGCGTTTGGTGAGTAAGAGAGGAGGTGGATGTAGTGCGTTTGGTGAGTAAGAGAGGAGGTGGATGTAGTGCGTTTGGTGAGTAAGAGAGAGGAGGTGGATGTAGTGCGTTTGGTGAGTAAGAGAGAGGAGGTGGACGTAATATGTTTGGTGAGTAAGAGAGAGGAGGTGGATGTAGTGTGTTTGGTGAGTAAGAGAGGAGGTGGATGTAGTGTGTTTGGTGAGTGAGAGAGGAGGTGGATGTAGTGCGTTTGGTGAGTGAGAGAGGAGGTGGATGTAGTGCGTTTGGTGAGAGAGAGGAGGTGGATGTAGTGCGTTTGGTGAGTAAGAGAGGAGGTGGATGTAGTGCGTTTGGTGAGTAAGAGAGGAGGTGGATGTAGTGTGTTTGGTGAGTAAGAGAGGAGGTGGATGTAGTGAGTTTGGTGAGTAAGAGGAAGTGGATGTAGTGCGTTTGGTGAGTAAGAGAGGAGGTGGATGTAGTGCGTTTGGTGAGTAAGAGGAAGTGGATGTAGTGCGTTTGGTGAGTAAGAGAGGAGGTGGACGTAGTGCATTTGGTGAGTAAGAGAGAAGGTGGATGTAGTGTGTTTGGTGAGTAAGAGGAGGTGGATATAGTGTGTTTGGTGAGTAAGAGGAGGTGGATGTAGTGCGTTTGGTGAGTAAGAGAGGAGGTGGATGTAGTGCGTTTGGTGAGTAAGAGAGGAGGTGGATGTAGTGTGTTTGGTGAGTAAGAGAGGAGGTGGATGTAGTGCGTTTGGTGAGTAAGAGAGGAGGTGGATGTAGTGCGTTTGGTGAGTAAGAGAGAGGAGGTGGATGTAGTGTGTTTGGTGAGTGAGAGAGGAGAGGTAGACGTAGTGCGTTTGGTGAGTAAGAGAGAGGAGGTGGATGTAGTGCGTTTTGTAAGAGAGCGGAGGTGGACGTAGTGCGTTTGGTGAGTAAGAGAGAGGAGGTGGATGTAGTGCGTTTGGTGAGTAAGAGAGGAAGTGGATGTAGTGCGTTTGGTGAGTAAGAGAGGAAGTGGATGTAGTGCGTTTGGTGAGTAAGAGAGAGGAGGTAGACGTAGTGCGTTTGGTGAGTAAGAGAGAGGAGGTGGACGTAATGTGTTTGGTGAGTAAGAGAGAGAAGGTGGATGTAGTGTGTTTGGTGAGTAAGAGAGGAGGTGGATGTAGTGCGTTTGGTGAGTGAGAGAGGAGGTGGACGTAGTGCGTTTGGTGAGTAAGAGAGGAGGTGGATGTAGTGTGTTTGGTGAGTAAGAGAGAGGAAGTGGATGTAGTGCGTTTGGTGAGTAAGAGAGGAGGTGGATGTAGTGCGTTTGGTGAGTAAGAGAGAGGAGGTGGATGTAGTGTGTTTGGTGAGTAAGAGAGGAGGTGGATGTAGTGTGTTTGGTGAGTAAGAGAGGAGGTGGATGTAGTGCGTTTAGTGAGTAAGAGAGGAGGTGGATGTAGTGCGTTTAGTGAGTAAGAGAGGAGGTGGATGTAGTGCGTTTAGTGAGTAAGAGAGGAGGTGGACGTAGTGCGTTTGGTGAGTAAGAGAGGAGGTGGACGTAGTGCGTTTGGGGAGTGAGAGGAGGTGGATGGAGTGAGAGGAGGTGGATGTAGTGCATTTGGTGAGTAAGAGGAGGTGGATGTAGTGTGTTTGGTGAGTGAGAGAGAGGAGGTGGATGTAGTGCGTTTGGTGAGTAAGAGAGGAGGTGGATGTAGTGCGTTTGGTGAGTAAGAGAGAGGAGGTGGATGTAGTGTGTTTGGTGAGTGAGAGAGGAGAGGTAGACGTAGTGCGTTTGGTGAGTAAGAGAGGAGGTGGATGTAGTGCGTTTTGTAAGAGAGCGGAGGTGGACGTAGTGCGTTTGGTGAGTAAGAGAGAGGAGGTGGACGTAATGTGTTTGGTGAGTAAGAGAGAGAAGGTGGATGTAGTGTGTTTGGTGAGTAAGAGAGGAGGTGGATGTAGTGCGTTTGGTGAGTGAGAGAGGAGGTGGACGTAGTGCGTTTGGTGAGTAAGAGAGGAGGTGGATGTAGTGTGTTTGGTGAGTAAGAGAGAGGAAGTGGATGTAGTGCGTTTGGTGAGTAAGAGAGGAAGTGGATGTAGTGCGTTTGGTGAGTAAGAGAGAAGGTGGATGTAGTGCGTTTGGTGAGTAAGAGAGAAGGTGGATGTAGTGCGTTTGGTGAGTAAGAGAGGAGGTGGATGTAGTGCGTTTGGTGAGTGAGAGAGGAGGTGGACGTAGTGCGTTTGGTGAGTAAGAGAGGAGGTGGATGTAGTGTGTTTGGTGAGTAAGAGAGAGGAAGTGGATGTAGTGCGTTTGGTGAGTAAGAGAGGAAGTGGATGTAGTGCGTTTGGTGAGTAAGAGAGAAGGTGGATGTAGTGCGTTTGGTGAGTAAGAGAGGAGGTGGATGTAGTGCGTTTGGTGAGTAAGAGAGGAGGTGGATGTAGTGCGTTTGGTGAGTAAGAGAGGAGGTGGATGTAGTGCGTTTGGTGAGTAAGAGAGGAGGTGGATGTAGTGCGTTTGGTGAGTAAGAGGAAGTGGATGTAGTGCGTTTGGTGAGTAAGAGAGGAGGTGGATGTAGTGCGTTTGGTGAGTAAGAGAGAGGAGGTGGATGTAGTGTGTTTGGTGAGTAAGAGAGGAGGTGGATGTAGTGTGTTTGGTGAGTAAGAGAGGAGGTGGATGTAGTGCGTTTAGTGAGTAAGAGAGGAGGTGGATGTAGTGCGTTTAGTGAGTAAGAGAGGAGGTGGATGTAGTGCGTTTAGTGAGTAAGAGAGGAGGTGGACGTAGTGCGTTTGGTGAGTAAGAGAGGAGGTGGACGTAGTGCGTTTGGGGAGTGAGAGGAGGTGGATGGAGTGAGAGGAGGTGGATGTAGTGCATTTGGTGAGTAAGAGGAGGTGGATGTAGTGTGTTTGGTGAGTGAGAGAGAGGAGGTGGATGTAGTGCGTTTGGTGAGTAAGAGAGGAGGTGGATGTAGTGCGTTTGGTGAGTAAGAGAGAGGAGGTGGATGTAGTGTGTTTGGTGAGTGAGAGAGGAGAGGTAGACGTAGTGCGTTTGGTGAGTAAGAGAGGAGGTGGATGTAGTGCGTTTTGTAAGAGAGCGGAGGTGGACGTAGTGCGTTTGGTGAGTAAGAGAGAGGAGGTGGACGTAGTGCGTTTGGTGAATAAGAGAGAGGAGGTGGATGTAGTGTGTTTGGTGAGTGAGAGAGGAGAGGTAGACGTAGTACGTTTGGTGAGTAAGAGCGGAGATGGACGTAGTGCGTTTGGTGAGTAAGAGAGAGAAGGCGGATGTAGTGCGTTTGGTGAGTAAGAGAGGAGGTAGACGTACTGCGTTTGGTGAGTAAGAGAGAGGAGGTGGATGTAGTGCGTTTTGTTAGAGAGAGGAGGTGGATGTAGTGCGTTTTGTTAGAGAGCGGAGGTGGACGTAGTGCGTTTGGCGAGTAAGAGAGGAGGTGGATGTAGTGCGTTTGGTGAGAGAGAGGAGAGGTAGACGTAGTACGTTTGGTGAGTAAGAGAGGAGGTGGACGTAGTGCGTTTGGTGAGTAAGAGAGAGGAGGTGGATGTAGTGTGTTTGGTGAGTAAGAGAGGGGGTGGATGTAGTGTGTTTGGTGAGTAAGAGAGGGGGTGGATGTAGTGTGTTTGGTGAGTGAGAGAGAGGAGGTGGATGTAGTGCGTTTAGTGAGTAAGAGAGAGGAGGTGGATGTAGTGCGTTTGTTGAGTAAGAGAGGAGGTGGATGTAGTGAGTTTGGTGAGTAAGAGAGGAGGTGGATGTAGTGAGTTTGGAGAGTGAGAGAGAGGAGGTGGATGTAGTGAGTTTGGTGAGTAAGAGAGGAGGTGGATGTAGTGAGTTTGGCGAGTAAGAGAGGAAGTGGATGTAGTGCGTTTGGTGAGTAAGAGAGAGGAGGTGGATGTAGTGTGTTTGGTGAGAGAGGAGGTGGATGTAGTGCGTTTGGTGAGAGAGAGGAGGTGGATGTAGTGTGTTTGGTGAGTAAGAGAGGGGAGTTGGATGTAGTGTGTTTGGTGAGTGAGAGGAGAGGTAGACGTAGTGCGTTTGGTGAGTAAGAGAGCGGAGGTAGACGTAGTGCATTTGGTGAGAGAGGAGAGGTAGACGTAGTGCATTTGGTGAGAGAGGAGAGGTAGACGTAGTGCGTTTGGTGAGTAAGAGAGCGGAGGTGGACGTAGTGCGTTTGGTGAGTAAGAGAGGAGGTGGACGTAGTGCGTTTGGTGAGTAAGAGAAAAGGTGGACGTAGTGCGTTTGGTGAGTAAGAGAGTAGGTGGATGTAGTGTGTTTGGTGAGTAAGAGAGGAGGTGGATGTAGTGTGTTTGGTGAGTAAGAGAAGAGGTGGACGTAGTGTGTTTGGTGAGTAAGAGAGGAGGTGGAAGTAGTGCGTTTGGTGAGTAAGAGGAGGTGGACGTAGTGCGTTTGGTGAGTAAGAGGAGGTGGACGTAGTGCGTTTGGTGAGTGAGAGAGAGGAGGTGGATGTAGTGTGTTTGGTGAGTGAGAGAGAGGAGGTGGATGTAGTGTGTTTGGGGAGTGAGAGAGGAGAGGTGGATGTAGTGCGTTTGGTGAGTAAGAGAGGAGGTGGATGTAGTGTGTTTGGTGAGTAAGAGAGGAGGTGGATGTAGTGCGTTTGGTGAGTAAGAGAGGAGGTGGATGTAGTGCGTTTGGTGAGTAAGAGAGGAGGTGGATGTAGTGTGTTTGGTGAGTGAGAGAGGAGAGGTGGATGTAGTACGTTTGGTGAGTGAGAGAGGGGAGGTGGATGTAGTGCGTTTGGTGAGTAAGAGAGGAGGTGGATGTAGTGCGATTGGTGAGGAAGATGAGCCGGGCAGCAGCATTGAGGATAGATTGGAGTGGAGAGAGGTAATTGTCAGGGAGGCCGTCAGGAGGAGATTACAGTAGTCCAGTCTGGAGATGACCAGTCAGTGGATGAGGGTTTTAGGGGCATCCTGGGTGAGAGGGTCTGATCCTGGAGATGTTTTTGAGATGGAAGCGGCAGGTGTGAGTGTGAAGCAGTGTTAGCAGGTAAGACTGAATAATAAAGGAGTCAGCAGAATAAACACCTTACTATAATGGCTGATTATGCAGCGAGCAGGGCCAGGCACGCGCTCCGCTAATTGTCTGTATGGCAGTCAGGATTAACTGCGCGGTGTGATGTATCCTTTGTCCTTTCCCCTGGTCGGGGTGACGGCCGATCTGTAAGATCCGTCAGTAATCTTGTGCCAAAATCCTGCTCTGCATGTGCTGCACTACTCATACCTGCCAGGCAACGCTGCTCCGCTCTCACCATACACACGCTCTGCCCCTTCTATACTCATACATGTTACACCCTCCCCCCAAATTCCTATAATACCTTTTATATTTTGTCTTCTAAGGCTAAAATTAAGACTCTAAAAAGAAAGCACCAGCCCCCAGTTACTTATATTCCTGAGACCTTCTATGTTCCTGCTCTGCTTGGATCTGAAGATATTGGTTATCCAAAGCGGAGGCATCTGGAGCACCTCGCTGGCGTAACACTCCACCTGCAGCACCTCGCTGGCGTAACACTCCACCTGCAGCACCTCGCTGGCGTAACACTCCACCTGCAGCACCTCGCTGGCGTAACACTCCACCTGCAGCACCTCGCTGGCGTAACACTCCACCTGCAGCACCTCGCTGGCGTAACACTCCACCTGCAGCACCTCGCTGGCGTAACACTCCACCTGCAGCACCTCGCTGGCGTAACACTCCACCTGCAGCACCTCGCTGGCGTAACACTCCACCTGCAGCACCTCGCTGGCGTAACACTCCACCTGCAGCACCTCGCTGGCGTAACACTCCACCTGCAGCACCTCGCTGGCGTAACACTCCACCTGCAGCACCTCGCTGCTGTAACACTCCACCTGCAGCACCTCGCTGCTGTAACACTCCACCTGCAGCACCTCGCTGCTGTAACACTCCACCTACAGCACCTCGCTGCTGTAACACTCCACCTGCAGCACCTCGCTGCTGTAATACACTGTAATCTAACAAGAGGACCTGAGCATTTCACAGAAAGATTTCTAACGTTGCCCCAATTATTTCCCCTATTAGCGCTGTGGGGACTGCAAGACGATTACATTACATTTAAAGCGGACTTTTCCCTATACAAGCCAATGAGAGATCTCTGCCAGAGAGGAAGATACCTCCAAGAGAAGAACCGGATTTATAAATTGCAGGTAAAATTCCCCTCCAGACTCACAAAACAATTCATGCCGCCAACACGCCAAACACCGCCTTCTCCAGCACGCCAAACACCGCCTTCTCCAGCACGCCAAGATTTATTCACAGGACAAAATCAAGAGCTGGTAACAAGGTAAGCATCTCTACCCCAAGCCCAGACTTTCTACATTCAGAACATTCCACTCAAGTCCCTACTTTCAAAATAATCCAAGAGAAATCATGACACATTAGGAGGAAATGCAATTGTCTTTTTGCCCCGGTATCCTGTCTAAAGCCGCCCGGGCACGAGGACCTGGTTTACATGCGTAAGCCATTTCAAGTTCTGGGCGTGCCATGTCTGGACACCCAAAAGACTTGATTTTTGGTAGACTTCTGGAAACCTTGGAGGTGGAATGCGAAATAATGGGCATCTGAAACACTCGCATCCATGGCAGAAACAATTGAACAGCTCCCGTTGGGACCCAGAAAGACAATTAATTCCGCCCTTAACGTCACCATATGTGTCATACATTGTACTGAACACGGAAATACTAAGCGGTCTCTACAGAGAAACTGATGCACCAACATGACTAAAAAGAGTACAATGATGAAAAGTGGCTGAAAGTTTCAGATAAAATCACTCACCTTCTTCAGAGTCCCAACACGAGTGCCCACAAATACCACAGAATGCCCGTTGTAGCTGTACGCGGCCACACTAGCCATGCCATCCATTTTCTCCTCAAACAGAGGCAGTCCCTCAATCACATTCAGACCCCCGATTGGCTGATTCAAAGCCATTCCGCAGAAGCCATCGTGGATATGC
This sequence comes from Pseudophryne corroboree, assembly GCF_028390025.1. Lineage (NCBI taxonomy): Eukaryota > Metazoa > Chordata > Amphibia > Anura > Myobatrachidae > Pseudophryne > Pseudophryne corroboree. The sequence goes on from NW_026967623.1 coordinate 401,492, forward strand.
ATAGGCTGGAAAAGAAGACAGAATGGTGAGGCGCGATGAGCAACATTTACCTTCAGTTCCAACACACAGAACGTAGGAATCATCATTATAAGTATCGGGGACAAGCCGCTGTGCGCAGCCAGTGATATGGTGATAGGAGTGGAAAACTTGTACAGTATGTGGAACTTTTGGGCCCCCTCACAGGTTTGGAGGTGGCATTGCCCTTACGCCACTCTTTAGAGCTGTCTGTTAATATTCCATACTGTTTTATTACTAGAAAACCCGCTAGGATCAGAATAGAAACGCAACACATCTCATGCTTACATACAAGTGTCACGCATGCAAACCCAAACACATACAGCCGTGTCACCATCACACAGCAGCTGCAGAGCCTCTGGAAGTTACCCCCTACCCTGCACCAGAAGAGTATACTGCCAGGCTGTGTGTATGATGTACACTGGGGGAATGAGAGACCCTGCACCAGAAGAGTATACTGCCAGGCTGTGTGTATGATGTACACTGGGGGAATGAGATCCTGCACCAGAAGAGTATACTGCCAGGCTGCGTGTATGATGTACACTGGGGGAATGAGATCCTGCACCAGAAGAGTATACTGCCAGGCTGTGTGTATGATGTACACTGGGGGAATGAGATCCTGCACCAGAAGAGTATACTGCCAGGCTGTGTGTATGATGTACACTGGGGGAATGAGAGACCCTGCACCAGAAGAGTATACTGCCAGGCTGTGTGTATGATGTACACTGGGGGAATGAGATCCTGCACCAGAAGAGTATACTGCCAGGCTGCGTGTATGGTGTACACTGGGGGAATGAGAGACCCTGCACCAGAAGAGTATACTGCCGGGCAGCGTGTATGATGTACACTGGGGGAATGAGATCCTGCACCAGAAGAGTATACTGCCAGGCTGTATGTATGATGTACACTGGGGGAATGAGATCCTGCACCAGAAGAGTATACTGCCAGGCAGCGTGTATGATGTACACTGGGGGAATGAGATCCTGCACCAGAAGAGTATACTGCCAGGCTGTATGTATGATGTACACTGGGGGAATGAGATCCTGCACCAGAAGAGTATACTGCCAGGCAGCGTGTATGATGTACACTGGGGGAATGAGATCCTGCACCAGAAGAGTATACTGCCAGGCTGTATGTATGATGTACACTGGGGGAATGAGATCCTGCACCAGAAGAGTATACTGCCAGGCAGCGTGTATGATGTACACTGGGGGAATGAGATCCTGCACCAGAAGAGTATACTGCCAGGCTGTATGTATGATGTACACTGGGGGAATGAGAGACCCTGCACCAGAAGAGTATACTGCCAGGCTGTGTGTGTGATGTACACTGGGTGAATGAGAGACCCTGCACCAGAAGAGTATACTGCCAGGCTGTGTGTATGATGTACACTGGGGGAATGAGATCCTGCACCAGAAGAGTATACTGCCAGGCTGTGTGTATAATGTACACTGGGAGAATGAGACCCTGCACCAGAAGAGTATACTGCCAGGCTGTGTGTATGGTGTAAACTGGGGGAATGAGATCCTGCACCAGAAGAGTATACTGCCAGGCTGCGTGTATGATGTACACTGGGGGAATGAGATCCTGCACCAGAAGAGTATACTGCCAGGCTGTGTGTGTGTATGATGTACACTTGGGGAATGAGATCCTGCACCAGAAGAGTATACTGCCAGGCTGCGTGTGTGATGTACACTGGGGGAATGAGACCCTGCACCAGAAGAGTATACTGCCAGGCTGCGTATATGGTGTACACTGGGGGAATGAGATCCTGCACCAGAAGAGTATACTGCCAGGCTGTGTGTATGGTGTAAACTGGGGGAATGAGATCCTGCACCAGAAGAGTATACTGCCAGGCTGTGTGTGTGATGTACACTGGGGGAATGGGATCCTGCACCAGAAGAGTAGACTGTCAGGCTGTGTGTGTGATGTACACTGGGGGAATGAGATCCTGCACCAGAAGAGTATACTGCCAGGCTGTGTGTGTGATGTGCACTGGGGGAATGAGATCCTGCACCAGAAGAGTATACTGCCAGGCTGTGTGTGTGATGTGCACTGGGGGAATGAGATCCTGCACCAGAAGAGTATACTGCCAGACTGTGTGTATAATGTACACTGGGGGAATGAGAGCCTGCACCAGAAGAGTATACTGCCAGGCTGTGTGTATGATGTACACTGGGGGAATGAGATCCTGCACCAGAAGAGTATACTGCCAGGCTGTATGATGTACACTGGGGGAATGAGATCCTGCACCAGAAGAGTATACTACCAGGCTGTGTGTATGATGTACACTGGAGGAATGAGATCCTGCACCGGAAGAGTATACTGCCAGACTGTGTGTGTATGATGTATACTGGGGGAATGAGATCCTGCACCAGAAGAGTATACTGCCAGGCTGTGTGTATGATGTACACTGGGGGAATGAGATCCTGCACCAGAAGAGTATACTGCCAGGCTGTGTGTGTATGATGTACACTGGGGGAATGAGATCCTGCACCAGAAAAGTATACTGCCAGGCTGTATGTATGATGTACACTGGGGGAATGAGAGACCCTGCACCAGAAGAGTATACTGCCAGGCTGTGTGTATGATGTACACTGGGGGAATGAGATCCTGCACCAGAAGAGTATACTACCAGGCTGTGTGTATGATGTACACTGGAGGAATGAGATCCTGCACCAGAAGAGTATACTGCCAGGCTGTGTGTATGATGTACACTGGGGGAATGAGATCCTGCACCAGAAGAGTATACTGCCAGGCTGTGTGTGTGATGTACACTGGGGGAATGAGATCCTGCACCAGAAGAGTATACTGCCAGGCTGTATGTATGATGTACACTGGGGGAATGAGATCCTGCACCAGAAGAGTATACTGCCAGGCTGTGTGTATGATGTACACTGGAGGAATGAGATCCTGCACCAGAAGAGTATACTGCCAGGCTGTGTGTATGATGTACACTGGGGGAATGAGATCCTGCACCAGAAGAGTATACTGCCAGGCTGTGTGTATGATGTACACTGGAGGAATGAGATCCTGCACCAGTAGAGTATACTGCCAGGCTGTGTGTGTGATGTACACTGGGGGAATGAGACCCTGCACCAGAAGAGTATACTGCCAGGCTGTGTGTGTATGATGTACACTGGAGGAATGAGATCCTGCACCAGTAGAGTATACTGCCAGACTGTGTGTATGATGTACACTGGGGGAATGAGAAACCCTGCACCAGAAGAGTATACTGCCAGGCTGTGTGTATGATGTACACTGGGGGAATGAGATCCTGCCCCAGAAGAGTATACTGCCAGGCTGTGTGTGTGATGTACACTGGGGGAATGAGATCCTGCACTAGAAGAGTATACTGCCAGGCTGTGTGTATGATGTACACTGGAGGAATGAGATCCTGCCCCAGAAGAGTATACTGCCAGGCTGTGTGTGTGATGTACACTGGGGGAATGAGATCCTGCACTAGAAGAGTATACTGCCAGGCTGTGTGTATGATGTACACTGGAGGAATGAGATCCTGCACCAGAAGAGTATACTGCCAGGCTGTGTGTGTGATGTACACTGGGGGAATGAGAGACCCTGCACCAGAAGAGTATACTGCCAGGCTGTGTGTATGATGTACACTGGGGGAATGAGATCCTGCACCAGAAGAGTATACTGCCAGGCTGTGTGTGTGATGTACACTGGGGGGTGCTGAAAGTTGACAGAATGGAGACCAGACAATAGTTAACCCCTGATGCACCACACTGGGAGATAGTATAAGCAAAGATCAGGACTGTAACAGGGGAAGCCTGGGTACAGGGGACGGGAAGCTGCCTACCTGTACTGCCAGGCCTGGATAAAGTATGTGCCCCCACTCCTGTAAAACTATGCACATAGATAAATCGTTGAAAGTGTGCAGTGAATGTGGTTTATAAATGTGCTGCAGAGCACTGCATGCCTGGGGAAGTAAATGACACACAGTGTATAATTCATCAATATATATATACACCCAACAAAAAAAGATTCCAGTAATATTCTCCCTTGGGCCACAGATTTTTCAACGGCTAGTCCGATTATTCACAGGGCTTCAAAAGCTTTGTGGCCCATAGTGGCTTCGGACCCGGAATTACCATCCTTTAAAAATATCAAACCCATTGCTGCATTCAGGCGAGGAGCCAATTTACGTGACAAAATTGTTAAAACTGACATCACTGGGATGGGTGGTTTACCTGTAGCTAATATTCAAAGAAAAGCTCCGGGGTGCTATCGTTGCCCGAAGTGTGCAACATGCAATCATATGGTTGCTTGTAAAGAATTTCAACACCCCCATAAGAATCTTAAATTTACAATTAGACAGGTAATCACTTGTAGCACCACATTTGTGGTGTATGTTATTGTTTGCCCATGTGGTCTATTCTACATAGGGCAAACTACACGTAAATTTAGTGAACGGATGGCAGCACACCGCTCTGCCATCAAATTGATCCTGGAGGGCAAACCTGTTGACCAGCCGGTGGCCCGGCATTTTAAAAATGCGGGCCATTCTCTTAGTTCCCTAAAATATTTTGGTATTGAACACGTACCATTATCCATGAGGGGAGGGGATAGAGCGAGGATCCTACTGGAGAAGGAGACCCGCTGGATTTTAAAATTAGATACGTTTTGGCCTCGCGGCCTGAACGACAAGATTAATTGGAATGTACTTGGCTAGGCACTACGTGCCTGTCATTCAATATTTATGTATATCCAAGATAGTATTGGTGAGCTTGAACCCATGTAACCTTTATATTTATATTAATACAGTTTAGCTCCATCATTATAAGGTCCATTAACATTGGGATTTTTCTATCTTTCATCCATTTGAAGCTTGGTTCCCCTGCCTTCGGGGTTTAGAGCAGGGATCCCTATTGATTGGTTGCTTGTGACCTTATTTATAGATGGTTGCATTTCATGTCATTTTTATTTTTCTGTTCTGTGTTTCTAGTTGCTGCCCTGTGTTTCCTATGTACAGCATCCGTTATTTGTTATATTATTCACAGACTGAGGTGCACAAGTTTAATGTTTTCCCCCTCTGTCCGTTGGTTCCCAGGCTACGGAGAAAGCTGAGCCGGCCACCTGTGAGACGCAGCGGTGACGAGGTGAGCCGCAAACATCGGCTCACCATGGCAACCAGTGACGCGCTTACCGGAAGTGACCCGGCGGCTTCATTCCGGAAGCAGGGACGCGCGGAGAGGTGATGGTGGGGAGCACTTCGGCGGGTATTTAGGTGGGGTAAGTGTTTTATGTATGTTTGTCTTGTCCAACATTTGGTGGTGTTGTATCTTTGCTTGAGGAAAGGGCTGCTGCCCTGAAACAGCTGTTGCTGCTTTACAATACACCTTCATTTTGTATCTATTGCCTCCAGTGCCGTTTCTTTTGGAGTACTATATATATATATATATATATATATATATATATATATATATATAGATATATAGATATATAGATATATAGATATATATATATATATATAGATATAGATCAAGTATGGCCCGGCACTCCTCCTCTGAATATAGCGCCCCGGTGCCCTCAGCAACACTTGTAGGTAGTCGGGAAAAAGACTGCGGCACTCAGGGTCTTGTATTAGTTTAAAGATGTATTAGAAATACATGACAGAGAACATCAACGTTTCGGGGGATCTAACCCCGTTGTCAAGACACATATATACACATACAGGTTGAGTCTCCCTTATCCAAAATACTTGGGACCAGAGGTATTTTGGATATCGGATTTTTCCGTATTTTGGAATAACTGCATACCATAATGAGATATCATGGTGATGGGACCCAAGTCTAAGCACAGAATTCATTTATGTTACATATACACCTTATACACATCATATACACCTTATACACGCAGCCTGAAGTTCATTTTAGCCAATATTTTTTATAACTTTGTGCATTAAACAAGGTTTGTGTACATTGAGCCATCAAAAAACAGGTTTCACTATCTCACTCTCACTAAAAAAAGTCAGTATTTCGGAATATTCCGTATTTCGGATATTTGGATATGGGATACTCAACCTGTATATATACACACATATATATATATATATATATATATATATATATATATATATATCAGTGATCGCAAAAATGCGCTATGGCGCGTATTTTACCCCATTATTGATGGTGGGGACTAAAAAATAAAAAACCGCCGGGGCCCTCAGGACGCGCTCTGATTAGCAGCGCTGTCCTGCACTATCAGTCAGTTTTTGTCTCCACGGCAGCAGAGGGAGGAACATGGAAGGGAAGGAGATCGAGAGTATGTTCACTCCCGCCTCCCCTCACTGTCTGCTCTGCGTGCACACCGCCCCCTCTCCTGCCGGCACCTCCCACTTAGCCTCACCAGCCCCACCCCCTTCTGTCTGCTCCGTGTCCCCTTCCATGTATTGCCGCGTAACTGGCAGTGGCGGCTATCAGCGCTCCCCCCGTTGCAGCCCGGCCTGTGCATCAGCGGGTCTGAGTGTGAGCGGCGTCCGCCCAGTACTCCGTGGCAGACAATCAGGGGGGTGGAAAGAAGAAAGGTCTGCTACTACGCGCCAGGGTCAGCACCGTGCACCCGCTCCTCTGCGAGACCCGGTCCTGCACTACAGGTGACAGATTGAGGATGCACTATTGTGCTCGGGCTAAAATCCGGAGGCCGATATCTTGTAATGCAGGGACGGCCGAGACTCTGCCTGCCCACAGGTCCCCTCTCTCAGTGCCTTCCTCCAAAGTTTATGAGTTGTTCTGAGGGAGCAGAATACGTGTTGCATAGGGATTTCATTTGTCACACATTACACTGTGTTCATGCAAACCTTGCTGTTGCGGATGTCTTTACCGTAACTATCACTGATGTAAAATAGTACTGGTCACCTAGAAATCTAAGTTGTTTTTTTAGTCATACTGTATTGAATGATGGCATTAGCATATTATCAATGTACATTACTACCTCCTATCTTCTGAAAAATAAGAATTTACTTACCGATAATTCTATTTCTCGGAGTCCGTAGTGGATGCTGGGGTTCCTGAAAGGACCATGGGGAATAGCGGCTCCGCAGGAGACAGGGCACAAAAGTAAAGCTTTCCGATCAGGTGGTGTGCACTGGCTCCTCCCCCTATGACCCTCCTCCAAGCCAGTTAGGTACTGTGCCCGGACGAGCGTACACAATAAGGGAGGAATTTTGAATCCCGGGTAAGACTCATACCAGCCACACCAATCACACCGTACAACTTGTGATCTAAACCCAGTTAACAGTATGATAACAGCGGAGCCTCTGAAAAGATGGCTCACAACAATAATAACCCGATTTTTGTAACTATGTACAAGTATTGCAGATAATCCGCACTTGGGATGGGCGCCCAGCATCCACTACGGACTCCGAGAAATAGAATTATCGGTAAGTAAATTCTTATTTTCTCTATCGTCCTAGTGGATGCTGGGGTTCCTGAAAGGACCATGGGGATTATACCAAAGCTCCCAAACGGGCGGGAGAGTGCGGATGACTCTGCAGCACCGAATGAGAGAACTCCAGGTCCTCCTTAGCCAGGGTATCAAATTTGTAGAATTTAGCAAACGTGTTTGCCCCTGACCAAGTAGTTGCTCGGCAAAGTTGTAAAGCCGAGACCCCTCGGGCAGCCGCCCAAGATGAGCCCACCTTCCTTGTGGAATGGGCATTTACATATTTTGGCTGTGGCAGGCCTGCCACAGAATGTGCAAGCTGAATTGTATTACACATCCAACTAGCAATAGTCTGCTTAGAAGCAAGAGCACCCAGTTTGTTGGGTGTATACAGGATAACAGCAAGTCCAGTTTTCCTGACTCCAGCCGCCCTGGAACATATTTTCAGGGCCCTGACAACATCTAGCAACTTGGAGTCCTCCAAGTCCCTAGTAGGTGCAAGGCACCACAATAAGCTGGTTCAGGTGAAACACTGACACCACCTTAGGGAAAGAACTGGGGACGAGTCCGCAGCTCTGCCCTGTCCGAATGGACAAACAGATATGGGCTTTTTTGAGAAAAAAACCACCAATTTGACACTCGCCTGGTCCAGGCCAGGGCCAAGAGCATGGTCACTTTTCATGTGAGATGCTACAAATCCACAGATTTGACTGGTTTTAAACCAATGTGATTTGAGGAATCCCAGAACTACGTTGAGATCCCACAGTGCCACTGGAGGCACAAAAGGGGGTTGTATATGCAATACTCCCTTGACAAACTTCTGGACTTCAGGAACTGAAGCCAATTCTTTCTGGAAGAAAATCGACAGGGCCGAAATTTGAACCTTAATGGACCCCAATTTGAGGCCCATAGACACTCCTGTTTGCAGGAAATGCAGGAAACGACCGAGTTGAAATTTCTTTGTGGGGCCTTCCTGGCCTCCCACCACGCAACATATTTTCGCCACATGTGGTGATAATGTTGTGCGGTCACCTCCTTTCTGGCTTTGACCATGGTAGGAATGACCTCTTCCGGAATGCCTTTTTCCCTTAGGATCCGGCTTTCCACCGCCATGCCGACAAACGCAGCTGCGGTAAGTCTTGGAACAGACATGGTACTTGCTGAAGCAAGTCCCTTCTTAGCGGCAGAGGCCATAAGACCTCTGTAAGCATCTCTTGAAGTTCCGGGTACCAAGTCCTTCTTGGCCAATCCGGAGCCATGAGTATAGTTCTTACTCCTCTACGTCTTATAATTCTCAGCACCTTAGGTATGAGAAGCAGAGGAGGGAACACATACACCGACTGGTACACCCACGGTGTTACCAGAAACGTCCACAGCTATTGCCTGAGGGTCTCTTGACCTGGCGCAATACCTGTCCCGTTTTTTGTTCAGACGGGACGCCATCATGTCCACCTTTGGTATTTCCCAACGGTTTACAATCATGTGGAAAAAACTTCCCGATGAAGTTTCCACTCTCCCGGGTGGAGGTCGTGCCTGCTGAGGAAGTCTGCTTCCCAGTTTCCATTCCCGGGATGAAACACTGCTGACAGTGCTATCACATGATTTTCCGCCCAGCGAAAAGTCCTTGCAGTTTTTGCCATTGCCCTCCTGCTTCTTGTGTCGCCCTGTCTGTTTACGTGGGCGACTGCCGTGATGTTTTTCCCACTGGATCAATACCGGCTGACCTTGAAGCAGAGGTCTTGCTAAGCTTAGAGCATTATAAATTTACCCCTAGCTCCAGTATATTTATGTGGAGAAAAGTCTCCAGACTTGATCACACTCCCTGGAAATTTTTTCCTTGTGTGACTGCTCCCCAGCCTCTCGGGCTGGGCTCCGTGGTCACCAGCATCCAATCCTGAATGCCGAATCTGCGGCCCTCTAGAAGATGAGCACTCTATAACCACCACAGGAGAGACACCCTTGTCCTTGGATATAGGGTTATCCGCTGATGCATCTGAAGATACGATCCGGACCATTTGTCCAGCAGATCCCACTGAAAAGTTCTTGCGTGAAATCTGCCGAATGGAATTGCTTCGTAGGAAGCCACCATTTTTACCAGGACCCTTGTGCAATGATGCACTGTTTTTAGGAGGTTCCTGACTAGCTCGGATAACTCCCTGGTTTTCTCTTCCGGGAGAAACACCTTTTTCTGGACTGTGTCCAGAATCATCCCTAGGCACAGCAGACGTGTCGTCGGGATCAGCTGCGATTTTGGAATATTTAGAATCCACCCGTGCTGTTGTAGCAGTATCCGAGATAGTGCTACTCCGACCTCCAACTGTTCCCTGGACTATGCCCTTATCAGGAGATCGTCCAAGTAAGGGATAATTAAGACGCCTTTTCTTCGAAGAAGAATCATCCTTTCGGCCATTACCTTGGTAAAGACCCGGGGTGCCGTGGACAATCCAAACGGCAGCGTCTGAAACTGATGGTGACAGTTCTGCACCACGAACCTGAGGTACCCTTAGTGAGAAGGGAAAATTTGGGACATAGAGGTAAGCATCCCTGATGTCCCGGGACACTATATAGTCCCCTTCTTCCTGGTTCGTTATCACTGCTCTGAGTGACTCCATCTTGATTTGAACCTTTGTAAGTGTTCAAAAAATTTTTAGAATAAGTCTCACTTAGCCTTCTGGCTTCAGTACCACAATATAGTGTGGAATAATACCCCTTTTCTTGTAGTAGGAGGGGTAATTTAATTATCACCTGCTGGGAATACAGCTTGTGAATTTTTTCCCATACTGCCTCCTTGTCGGAGGGAGACCTTGGTAAAGCAGACTTCAGGAGCCTGCGAAGGGGAAACGTCTCGACATTCCAATCTGTACCCCTGGGATACTACTTGTAGGATCCAGGGGTCCTGTACGGTCTCAGCGCCATGCTGAGAACTTGTCAGAAGCGGTGGAACGCTTCTGTTCCTGGGAATGGGCTGCCTGCTGCAGTCTTCTTCCCTTTCCTCTATCCCTGGGCAGATATGATCTTAAAGGGACGAAAGGACTGAGGCTGAAAAGACGGTGTCTTTTTCTGCAGAGATGTGACTTAGGGTAAAAACGGCGGATTTTCCAGCAGTTGTCGTGGCCACCAGGTCCGATGGACCGACCCCAAATAACTCCTCTTCCTTTATACGGCAATACACCTTTGTGCCGTTTGGAATCTGCATCACCTGACCACTGTCGTGTCCATAACATCTTCTGGCAGATATGGACATCGCATTTACTCTTGATGCCAGAGTGCAAATATCCCTCTGTGCATCTCGCATATATAGAAATGCATCCTTTAAATGCTCTATAGTCAATAAAATACTGTCCCTGTCAAGGGTATCAATATTTTTAGTCAGGGAATCCGACCAAGCCACCCCAGCTCTGCACATCCAGGCTGAGGCGATCGCTGGTCGCAGTATAACACCAGTATGTGTGTATATACTTTTTTATGATATTTTCCAGCCTCCTGTCAGCTGGTCCTTGAGGACGGCCCTATCTATAGACGGTACCGCCACTTGTTTTGATAAGCGTGTGAGCGCCTTATCCACCCTAAGGGGTGTTTCCCAACGCGCCCTAACTTCTGGCGGGAAAGGGTATACCGCCCATAATTTTCTATCGGGGGGAACCCACGCATCATCACACACTTTATTTAATTTATCTGATTCAGGAAAAACTACGGTAGTTTTTTCACATCCCACATAATACCCTCTTTTGTGGTACTTGTAGTATCAGAAATATGAAACACCTCCTTCATTGCCTTTAACGTGTGGCCCTAATAAGGAATACGTTTGTTTATTCACCGTCGACACTGGATTCAGTGTCCCTGTCTGTGTCTGTGTCGACCGACTAAAGTAAACGGGCGTTTTAAAACCCCTGACGGTGTTTTTGAGACGTCTGGACCGGTACTAATTGTTTGTCGGCCGTCTCATGTCGTCAACCGACCTTGCAGCGTGTTGACATTATCACGTAATTCCCTAAATAAGCCATCCATTCCGGTGTCGACTCCCTAGAGAGTGACATCACCATTACAGGCAATTGCTCCGCCTCCTCACCAACATCGTCCTCATACATGTCGACACACACGTACCGACACACAGCACACACACAGGGAATGCTCTGACAGAGGACAGGACCCACTAGCCCTTTGGAGAGACAGAGGGAGAGTTTACCAGCACACACCAAAAACGCTATAATTATATAGGGACAACCTTATATAAGTGTTTTCCCTTATAGCATCTTTTTTATATATTTCTAACGCCAAATTAGTGCCCCCCCTCTCTGTTTTAACCCTGTTTCTGTAGTGCAGTGCAGGGGAGAGCCTGGGAGCCTTCCCTCCAGCCTTTCTGTGAGGGAAAATGGCGCTGTGTGCTGAGGAGATAGGCCCCACCCCTTTTTCGGCGGCCTCGTCTCCCGCTCTTAACGGATTCTGGCAGGGGTTAAATATCTCCATATAGCCTCCGGAGGCTATATGTGAGGTATTTTTAGCCAAAATAGGTATTCATTTGCCTCCCAGGGCGCCCCCCTCCCAGCGCCCTGCACCCTCAGTGACTGCCGTGTGAAGTGTGCCGAGAGGAAAATGGCGCACAGCTGCAGTGCTGTGCGCTACCTTTAGAAGACTGAGGAGTCTTCTGCCGCCGATTCTGGACCTCTTCTTACTTCAGCATCTGCAAGGGGGCCGGCGGCAAGGCTCCGGTGACCATCCAGGCTGTACCTGTGATCGTCCCTCTGGAGCTGATGTCCAGTAGCCAAGAAGCCAATCCATCCTGCACGCAGGTGAGTTCACTTCTTCTCCCCTAAGTCCCTCGTTGCAGTGATCCTGTTGCCAGCAGGACTCACTGTAAAATAAAAAACCTAAGCTAAACTTTTCTAAGCAGCTCTTTAGGAGAGCCACCTAGATTGCACCCTTCTCGGCCGGGCACAAAAATCTAACTGGCTTGGAGGAGGGTCATAGGGGGAGGAGCCAGTGCACACCACCTGATCGGAAAGCTTTACTTTTGTGCCCTGTCTCCTGCGGAGCCGCTATTCCCCATGGTCCTTTCAGGAACCCCAGCATCCACTAGGACGATAGAGAAAATGGATTATTTTGTATAAGCGCTCTACCTGGCGCAATGTGTGTAACGTGCTCCCCCTGGCGCAATGTGTGTAACGTGCTCTACCTGGCGTAATGGGTGTAACGTGCTTCCCCTGGCGCAATGTGCGTAACGTGCTCTACCTGGCGCAATGTGTGTAACATGCTCCCCCTGGCGCAATGTGTGTAACGTGCTTCCCCTGGCGCAATGTGTGTAACGTGCTCTACCTGGCGTAATGGGTGTAACGTGCTCTACCTGGCGCAGTGGGTGTAACGTGCTCTACCTGGCGCAGTGGGTGTAACGTGCTCTACCTGGCGTAATGGGTGTAACGTGCTCTACCTGGCGCAATGGGTGTAATGTGCTCTACCTGGCGTAATGGGTGTAACGTGCTCTACCTGGCGCAATGTGCGTAACGTGCTCTACCTGGCGCAGTGGGTGTAACGTGCTCCACCTGGCGCAATGTGTGTAACGTGCTCCACCTGGCGAATGGGTGTAACGTGCTCCACCTGGCGAATGGGTGTAACGTGCTCCACCTGGCGCAGTGGGTGTAACGTGCTCTACCTGGCGCAATGTGTATAATGTGCTCTACCTGGTGCAATGTGTATAATGTGCTCTACCTGGTGCAATGTTTGTAACGTGCTCTACCTGGCGCAATGTGTATAACATGTATAGGAGGTCCTACCTGTTGCAATGTGTACAAGCGGCACTACTATGATGTGGCCATGCCCCTTCTCCACGAAAACATGAACCTAAATTTTTGCGGCGCGCCTTCGGCGCGCACTGTCCGTTCCTTTCTTCACATTATAGGAGGGGTAGAACCAGTTCAGTTTCTGCTAAAGGGCACCAAAATGTCTAGTTAAAGCCCTGTTGCAGAGTGTCCTGTATGCTGCACAGCCCAGCAGCACTGTCACTTCCCCTTGCAGCACTCTTGTAGCGTCAAAATCAAGTCTGTGTTTTATGTTTGAATCATTAATAAGAACCTTTATTCCGATGGAACCCAAAAAAGGACAGGCAGGACCCCAATTTTTAAAAGTGAGGGGTCCCTGGGACCCACTTTTTTTTGGGCTTAGCGCGATCACTGTATATATACATATATACACAGATAGATAGATAGATAGATAGATAGATAGATAGATAGATAGATAGATAGATAGATAGATAGATAGGAGAGATAGTGTTGTGCTCATAAGTTTACATACCCTAGCAGAATTTGTGATTTTCTGGCCATTTGTCAGAGAATATGAATGATAACTCACAAACTTTTCTTTCACTCGTGGTTAGTGGTTGGGTGAAGCCATTTATTGTCAGACAACTGTGTTTACTCTTTTTAAATCATAATGACAACAGAAACTACCCCAATGACCCTGATCAAAAGTTTACTTACCCTTGAGATTTTGGCCTGATTACATGCACACAAGTTGACACAAACGGGTTTGAATGGCTACTAAAGGTAACCATCCTCACCTGTGATCTGTTTGCTTGTAATGTGTGTGAGTGTGAGTGTGTGTGTGTGTGTGTGTGTGTGTGTGTGTGTGTGTGTGTGTGTGTGTGTGTGTGTGTGTGTGTGTAAAAGGTCAGTGAGTTTCTGGACTCCTGAAAGACCCTTGCATCTTTCATCCAGTGTTGCACTGAAGTGTCTGGATTCTGAGTCATGAGGAGAGCAAAAGAATTGTCAAAGGATCAGCGGGAAAAGGTAATTGAACTGTATAAAACAGGAACGGGATATAAAAAAAGATATACAAGCAATTGAGAATGCCAATCAGCAGTGTTCAAACTCTAATTAAGAAGTGGAAAATGAGGGATTCTGTGAAAACCAAATCACAGTCAAGTAGACCAACAAAAATTTCAGCCACAACTGCCAGGAAAATTGTTCGGGATGCAAAGAAAAATCCACAAATAACTTCAGCTGAAATACAAGACTCTCTGAAAGAAAGTGGTGCGTTTGTTTCAAGATGCACAATAAGGAGGCATTTGAAGAAAAATGGTCTGCATGGTCAAGTCGCCAGAAGAAAGCCATTACTACACAAATGCCACAAACCATCCCGCTTACAATACTCCAAACAGCACAGAGACAAGCCTCAAAACTTCTGTAACAAAGTCATTTGGAGTGAGGAGACCAAAATTGTTACTGTTACTGACTCAACCCACTGCGTTGTGGGCGGGTTTATGCTGCCACCACCAAACTCCTAACCTGCCGTGGCGTTTGGAACCACGGTTCTGCTCTGTATGTGCCGACGCACTGCCTTACCACACCTGTGTGGTGTTGACGAATCCCCACTAGCCACTTGCTAGGCCTCTACCGGTAAGCTGGCGGAAGGCGGAACTTGGAGACGTTAGGTGCTTCCCTGGACAGCCGGAGGACGGGGCTAGGTTTGGCATAACCGTGTAGGTCACAAGATGAAGCAATCTTCTTGAGGCAATGATGTTTTATTTGCTCAATAGTTCTAAATAGAACTCTTCCCTATTGCTAGGGGCAACAGCATACAGCAAGATGTTCCAGCAGAATAAGATGGTACTACTACAACCTGGAGGCTCACAGGCATCCTCTTTTTATCTCAGTTCTACACACAGTACCACAGGGGGTAAGCCCTCCCTGTCTTCTACAACCAATCAGGTTATCGCAGAAAATAAATAAATAAAAGTTACATTTCAAAAGTTAAGAATTAGATAAAGCACATTCCTGCTCCTCTTCATATATAACCAAACCAGTGGCTTTCCCAAACACAATCTGATTAACATGTTCCTGTCTCCTCTAACATCTCCATGCAAACCCAGTTCACACAATATTCAGAGAAGACAGCAACAAATCCTTTCACCTGCATGTGTCTATAAAGTTACACAGAGACGCATCTCAATCTAAAAGAAATGGCTTGTCCATACACCCCTTTCCAGGTGCCAGGGTCATCAGCATCTCAATTCCTAGGTGAGAAGCTTCCAAGCCATTTGTCCTCAAACGTAAATGCATTTTAAAACCAACACAGCTTACACATTCCTTCTAAGTGCTGGCATTTGCATGCAATGTGCAATCTTACAACTGTGCTATTGCATTAAATATAGCATTGGTGAAAACACAATATTAAATATATTTTTAAATACCCGGTGCCTAGCACCCACACTACATTTAAAGATGGCGCTTAGCACCAGTGCACAGTTTAAAAGTGGCGCCAAGCGCCCATTGTCCTTGTAATGGCGCCGGGCACTAGGGGTTAACCCCTTCAGTGCCGCGGCGGCCATTTCACGTGTGGCTGGTTAGTCTCTCCGGTCACAGTTACATTTGGAGAGGAGTCAACAAGGCCTATGATGAAAGGTACACCATTCCAAATGTGAAACACGGAGGTGGATCGCTGATGTTTTGGGGATGTGTGAGCAACAAAGGCACTGGAAACTTGGTCAAAATTGATGGCAAGATGAATGCAGCATTGTGATAGGACGGTCCCATACGAAAGCACTCACCGCTTTCGAATCCCGTCTCCTGTGCACAGAATGGAAGGTTAGGTCACACGGGACCTGACCACATAGGGGATTCCCGCTTACCGTCAGTAACCGCCTGTTACCGACTCCACCCACTGCGCTGTGGGTGGGTTTATGCTGCCACCACCAAACTCCTAACCTGCCGTGGCGTTTGGAACCACGGTTCTGCTCTGTATGTGCCGACACACTGCGTTACCACACCTGTGTGGTGTTGACGAATCCTTGCTAGGCCTCTACCGGTAGCTGGCGGAAGGTGGAACTTGGAGACGTTAGGTGCTTCCCTGGACAGCCGGAGGACGGGGCTATGTTTGGCATAACCCTGTAGGTCACAAGATGACGCAGTCTTCTTGAGGCAAATGGTATTTATTTGCAATAGTTCTAAAGAGAACTCTTCCCTATTGCTAGGGGCAACAGCATTCAGCAAGATGTTCCAGCAGAATGAAGATGGTACAATACAATACACTCTGGACGCACGCAGGCCTCCTTTTTATGTCAACTTTCCACACAGTACAACAGGGGGTCATGTCCTCCCTGAGCCCTTTCTATCCAATCAGGATATTTTACAAAATACCAATAACATTTGTATTTTGAAGCTATGTGATAAATTTATCAATAGTGAATGTTAATCTGATACCAAACGTTGTCTGGGTGACAGGAAGGAGGATATTGTTTTATTGCACTTATCTCCTTTTGAAATGTAATTTATTTATTGGTATTTTGTAAAATATCCTGATTGGATAGAAAGCGCTCAGGGAGGACATGACCCCCTGTTGTACTGTGTGGAAAATTGACATAAAAAGGAGGCCTGCGTGCCTCCAGAGTGTAATTGTACCATCTTTATTCTGCTGGAACATCTTGCTGTATGCTGTTGCCCTTAGCAATAGGGAAGAGTCCTTTTTAAGGCTATTATTGAGCAAATAAACATCTCATCTGCCTCAAGAAGATTGCTTCATCTTGTGACCTACAGGGTTATGCCAAACATAGCTCCGTCCTCCGGCTGTCCAGGGAAGCACCTAACGTCTCCAAGTTCCGCCAGCTACCGGTAGAGGCCTAGCAAGTGGCTAGTGGGGATTCGTCAACACCACACAGGTGTGGTAAGGCAGTGCGTCGGCACATACAGAGCAGAACCGTGGTTCCAAACGCCATGGCAGGTTAGGAGTTTGGTGGTGGCAGCATAAACCCGCCCACAACGCAGTGGGTGGAGTCAGTAACAGGCGGTTACTGACGGTAAGCGGGAATCCCCTATGTGGTCAGGCCTCGTGTGACCTGACCCTCCATTCTGTGCGCAGGAGACGGGACGC
The DNA here is from genome assembly GCF_028390025.1 of Pseudophryne corroboree. NCBI lineage: Eukaryota > Metazoa > Chordata > Amphibia > Anura > Myobatrachidae > Pseudophryne > Pseudophryne corroboree. The sequence continues at coordinate 418,769 of NW_026967623.1, forward strand.
GAAAGCGGCGAGTGCTTTCGTACGGGACCGTCCTGTCACAGTTAGCAAACCAAAAAAGCACACTAATAGGCAAAACCATGTGCAGTGCAGGTGGGGCAGATGTAACGTGTGCAGAGAGTTAGATTTGGGTGGGTTATACTGTTTCTGTGCAGGGTAAATACTGGCTGCTTTATTTTTACACTGCAATTTAGATTTCACCCCACCCAAATCTAACTCTCTCTGCACGTTACATCTGCCCCACCTGCAGTGCACATGGTTTTGCCCATTAGTGTGCTTTTTTGGTTTGCTAACAACTCTGAATAAGACCCTTCGTCACTGTTTTGTTGCTTTGTCAGTGGATGTCAGTTTTCATTTTAGTTGAATCTTAATCTAATGTTAGTCCTGAAATAACCTCCGGAGCAGGTGCTTTGGGCATTTGTGATCTCAGAGGGGAAAGAGAAGGAGTGATACCGCTTGCACCTTGTGTTTGTGTATCAGGAGTCCACTTGTTTTTCCATTTGAGTTAATATATGGATGCAGGGCCCCTTGACCTGTGCCGAGAGTCGCGGGAGTCCATCTCCCCAGAATGCGTTACGGCTCTGGTTAAAGAATCTCTGGCTTCCAGAAGTGTAGGCCAAGCAGAAAACTTTGTATGACCAGTGCACATCTAGCAGGGTCTTTAAAGCAGAGCAGAAGGTGCTGGTCCTGGTGGCCACATGCCAGAACAAGCTGCGGGCTACCTAGGCTGGACCATACATTGTGTCAAAATGCCTCAAAAGTCACGTCATGCTTCCTGCCATCACAGAATGGGTTTGGATCACACAGGACGTGGCCAATAAGGGGAATCCCGCTTACTGTCAGTAACTGCCTGTTACTGACTCCTCCCACTCCGCGGTGGGCGGCTATGATGCTGCCACCACCAGACTCCTTATTTCCATGGCATCTGCTCAGGCTCCTACCGCCGGCACCTGAATAACCGCTTACTGCTGTGTATGTGTCGACATGCTTTTGCCTCTGTTTGGCTGACCCCCATCACGGACTAGGCCTCTGCACGGTAGCGTGGCGGAAGGCGAAACTTGGAGACGCTGGGTTTACCCTGGACAGCCGGAGAATGGTACTGCTATTGGGCGGTACGGGGCCCCCTGGATCAGGGGCCCGTGTGTATTGTAACCTCTGTAAATACGCCGATGTAACTGGTGTATTATGAGGTAACATTCCAAATACTGATCTAATATTAGGAGTATTCACAGATTGTGAAGTAAAATGAGGTCTCACCCCATAAGTCTCTATTTATATAGCAGGCTGCAGTCGCCTGAACACGACGTTAGCTACACAGCACATTCACACTTCTCTCAGGAGACGGGAACCTTTATCTATATCTATATCTATATGTATGTGTGTGTGAGGTTACTGGATCTACATAAAGCAGCCTGTGATTTAGGGTTAGTGGTCCGGATTACATATGGGGCAGGACGTGGGCCACATACAGGAGAGGGACAATGAGGAAAGGAATGGGTCTCCCCAGGTGAGGTCATAAAGCTTAGAATCCTGCCCACAGCCCCTTCATTTCTCATCACAACCATTTCTGCTTTATTTACTTCTCTTACCCTAAAGGATGGCATGCAGAGGAAGTCCCGGCTGTGGGATCGGCATGCAGAGGAAGTCCCGGCTGTGGGATCGGCATGCAGAGGAAGTCCCGGCTGTGGGATCGGCATGCAGAGGAAGTCCCGGCTGTGGGATCGGCATGCAGAGGAAGTCCCGGCTGTGGGATCGGCATGCAGAGGAAGTCCCGGCTGTGGGATCGGCATGCAGAGGAAGTCCCGGCTGTGGGATCGGCATGCAGAGGAAGTCCCGGCTGTGGGATCGGCATGCAGAGGAAGTCCCGGCTGTGGCATTGGCATGCAGAGGAAGTTCCGGCTGTGGGATCGGCATGCAGAGGAAGTTCCGGCTGTGGCATTGGCATGCAGAGGAAGTTCCGGCTGTGGCATTGGCATGCAGAGGAAGTTCCGGCTGTGGCATTGGCATGCAGAGGAAGTTCCGGCTGTGGCATTGGTATGCACAGGAAGTCCCGGCTGTGGCATCAGGCCACGCAGTAGCACTTTCTCTTTTACACTGCCTAGAACAGGGCTAACCAAGGCGCTTTGTCACTCTCCCAATTCTGGAGCATTCCTCCTGAACTGCCTGACTTCAAAGTTGGGACATGTTAAACCAAGCACAAATCTGGTCAGTCTGTGAAACCATGCCTCTTCTTCCAAAGGAAAGCAGGGTTTTTACGGGAGGGTGTGTGACAACGCTGCATGACAATCTATGTATTGCTGGAATTATTTCCAAGGGAGACAGGTGGACATGTAATAATTATGGGGGGTGGGGCTCAGGCTGGTGTGTAATCATACTGTGTGGGAGGAGGTGGGTGTGTAAATAGGATTTTAATTACCTACCGGTAAATCCTTTTCTTGTAGTCCATAGAGGATACTGGGGTTCCTTTTAGTACCATGGGGTATAGACGGGTCCACTAGGAGCCATGGGTACTTTAAGAATTTGATAGTGTGGGCTGGCTCCTCCCTCTATGCCCCTCCCACCAGACTCAGTCTAGGAAACTGTGCCCGAGGAGACGGACATACATGAGAGAAGGATATAAAAGGATAGTGGTGAGATTCCGAACCAGCTCACACAACAAGAGGAAAGCCAAGCTAACCCAACTTGAAACAGGAACAGCAACAGCTGAACCAACAATACTTAACCAGTATCATCTATGGACTACAAGAAAAGGATTTACTGGTAGGTAATTCAAATCCTATTTTCCATTACATCCTAGAGGATAATGGGGTTCAATTTAGTACCATGGGGAAGTACCAAAGCTCCCAAACCGGGTGGGAGAGGGCTGAGGTTGCTGCAGAACTGAGTGAACAAACTGATGGTCCTCAGAGGCCAAAGTATCGAACATGTAGAACTTAGCAAACGTGTTCGAACCAGACATAGTAGCTGCTCGGCCGAGCTGTAAAGCCGAGACACCGCGGGCAGCCGCCCAGGAAGAACCCACTGACCTAGTAGAGTGGGCCTGTACAGATTTTGGAACCGCCAATCCTGTCGTGGAATAAGCATGCTGGATAGTGAGCCTGATCCAGCATGCAATGGACTGCTTTGAAGCAGGACACCCAATCTTATTAGGATCATAAAGAACAAACAGCGCATCTGATTTTCTGTGACAAGCTGTCCGCTTCACATATACCTTCAAAGCCCTCACAATATCCAAAGACTTTGAAGTAGCAGAGGTGTCGGTAACCACCGGAACCACAATAGGTTGGTTGATGTGAAACGCAGACACCACTTAGTAAGAAATTGCTGACGAGTTCTGAGTTCAGCTCTGTCCTCATGGAAAATTAAATAGGGACTCTTGTGAGACTACACCCCCAGCTCTGACACACGCCTCGCCGAAGCCAAGGCCAACAGTGTAACAGTCTTCCACGGAAGATATTTTATGTCTACCTCCAGTAATGGTTCAAACCAGTCCGATTGGAGGAACTGCAGCACCACATTGAGATCCCAAGGGGCCCTGGGAGGCACAAAGGGAAGTTGGATGTGCAGAACATGAACTGGACCTCCGGGAGAGAAGCCAATTGTTTCTGAAAGAAAATGGATAAGGCTGAAATCTGGACTTTTACGGAGCCCAGCGGAGGCCCACATCCACACCTGCCTGCAGAAAAAGCAGTAAACATCCCAGATAAAATTCTACCACAGAATAATTTCCGCTCACACACCAAGAGACTTCTCTTCCAAATACGGTGGTAATGTTTAGACGATACCCCCTTCCTGGCTTGGATCATAGTCTGGATAACCTCGTCAGGGATCCCTCTCCTGGCTAGAATCAGCTGTTCAACTTCCATGCAGTCAAACGTAACCGCGGTAAGTCCTGATAGACGAACGGGCCATGTTGCAGGAGAACTTCGCGAAGAGGTAGAGGCCACGGATCTTTGAGGAGCATCTCCAGAAGGTCCTTTTTTGGCCAGTCCGGAGCAATGAGTATTGCTTGAACCTCTTCCCTTTTTATTCTTTCTAGAATCCTTGGGATCATGGGAAGTGGCGGAAACACGTACACCATCTGATAGACCCATGGAGTAGTCAGAGTGTCTACCGCCACTGCCTGTGGGTCTCTCGACCTGGAACAATACCGATTGAGCTTCTTGCGGAGACAAGAGGCCATCATGTCGATTTGTGGATATCCCCATCGAAGTGTCAAGCACCTGAACACTTCCGGGTGACGACCCCACTCACCCGGGTGCAGGTCATGTCTGCTGAGGAAGTCTGCTTCCCAGTTGTCTACTCCTGGAATGAAGACTGCTAACAACGCCACAGCGTGTTTTTCAGCCCAGAGGAGAATTCTTGACACCTCTGGCATTGCTGCTCTGCTTTTCGTTCCGCCCTGTCGGTTTATGTACGTTACTGCCGTCACATTGTCCGACTGGACCTGAATGGCCTGATCTTGAAGATATGAGGCCTGCAGAAGTGCGCTGAATATGGCCCTGAGTTCCAGAATGTTGATTGGAATGATTACTTCCTGACTGGACCATCTTCCTTGAAACTGCACCCCCTGGATGACTGCTCCCCAATCTCTGAGGCACATTGTCTACACTGAGTCTGGTAGGAGGAGCATAGATGGAGGAGCCAGCCCACACTATCAAATTCTTAAAGTGCCCATGGCTCCTAGTGGAGCCATCTATACCCCATGGTACTAAATGGAACCCCAGTATCCTATAGGACGTAAGAGAAATAATGTTGTACAAGCCTAGGATACAGGTGCAATGTAATCAGGAGACAAATGGCTATGTAATAATGGGGGGGGGCGCTCAGGCTGGTGTGTAATAATGTTATGGAGCACAGTCTGGGACACAGGTGCAATGTAATCAGGAGACAGGTGGCTATGTAATAATGGGGGGGGGGGCGCTCAGGCTGGTGTGTAATAATGTTATAGCGCACAGTCTGACACAGGTGCAATGTAATCAGGAGACAGGTGGCTATGTAATAATGAGGTGGGGGAGGCTCAGGCTGGTGTGTAATAATGTTATAGCGCACAGTCTGGGACACAGGTGCAATGTAATCAGGAGACAGGTGGCTATGTAATAATGAGGGGGGGGGGCGCTCAGGCTGGTGTGTAATAATGTCATAGCGCACAGCCTGGGACACAGGTCCAATGTAATCAGGAGACAGGTGGCTTGTAATAATGAGGGGGAGGGGGCGCTCAGGCTGGTGTGTAATAATGTTATAGCGCACAGTCTGACACAGGTGCAATGTAATCAGGAGACACGTGGCTATGTAATAATGAGGTGGGGGGGCTCAGACTGGTGTGTAATAATAAGAATTTACTCACCGGTAATTCTATTTCTCGTAGTCCGTAGTGGATGCTGGGAACTCCGTAAGGACCATGGGGAATAGAGGGGCTCCGCAGGAGACTGGGCACTCTAAGAAAGAATTAGGACTACTGGTGTGCACTGGCTCCTCCCTCTATGCCCCTCCTCCAGACCTCAGTTAAAGAAACTGTGCCCGGAATAGCTGACACTACAAGGAAAGGATTTGGAATCCCGGGTAAGACTCATACCAGCCACACCAATCACACCGTACAACTCGTGACAACTATACCCAGTTAACAGTATGAATAACAACTGAGCCTCACTGATCAGATGGCTCAGAACAATAACCCTTTAGTTAAGCAATAACTATATACAAGTATTGCAGACAATCCGCACTTGGGACGGGCGCCCAGCATCCACTACGGACTACGAGAAATAGAATTACCGGTGAGTAAATTCTTATTTTCTCTGACGTCCTAGTGGATGCTGGGAACTCCGTAAGGACCATGGGGATTATACCAAAGCTCCCAAACGGGCGGGAGAGTGCGGATGACTCAGCAGCACCGAATGAGCAAACTCAAGGTCCTCCTCAGCCAGGGTATCAAACTTGTAGAATTTTGCAAAGGTGTTTGATCCCGACCAGGTAGCAGCTCAGCAAAGTTGTAAAGCCCAGACCCCTCGGGCAGCCGCCCAAGGAGAGCCCACCTTCCTCGTGGAATGGGCTTTTACTGATTTAGGATGCGGCAGTCCAGCCGCAGAATGTGCAAGTTGAATCGTGGAGCAGATCCAGCGAGCAATAGTCTGCTTAGAAGCAGGAGCACCCAGCTTGTTGGGTGCATGCAGGATAAACAGCGAGTCAGTCTTTCTGACTCTAGCCGTCCTGGAAACATAGATTTTCAGGGCCCGGACTACGTCTAGCAACTTGGAAGCCTCCAAGTCCAGAGTAGCCGCAGGCACCACAATAGGTTGGTTCAAATGAAACGCTGATACCACCTTAGGGAGAAATTGGGGACGAGTCCTCAATTCTGCTCTGTCCATATGGAAGATCAGATAGGGGCTTTTACAGGACAAAGCCGCCAATTCTGACACCCGCCTAGCCGAAGCCAAGGCCAAAAGCATGACCACTTTCCACGTGAGATATTTCAATTCCACGGTCTGAAGTGGCTCAAACCAATGTGATTTTAGGAAATCCAACACAACGTTGAGATCCCAAGGTGCCACTGGGGGCACAAAAGGGGGCTGAATGTGCAGCACTCCCTTAACAGACGTCTGAACTTCAGGCAGTGAAGCCAGTTCTTTTTGAAAGAAAATAGACAGGGCCGAAATCTGGACTTTAATGGATCCCAATTTTAGGCCCATAGTCACTCCTGACTGTAGGAAGAGCAGAAATTGACCCAGCTGAAATTCTTCTGTGGGGGCCTTCATAGCCTCACACCAAGCAACATATTTTCGCCATATGCGGTGATAATGTTTTGCTGTCACATTCTTCCTAGCTTTTATCAGCGTAGGAATGACTTCAACCGGAATGCCCTTTTCCATCAGGATCCGGCGTTCAACCGCCATGCCGTCAAACGCAGCCGCAGTAAGTCTTGGAACAGACAGGGCCCCTGCTGTAGCAGGTCCTGTCTGAGAGGCAGAGGCCAAGGGTCCTCAGATCATTTCTTGTAGTTCCAGGTACCAAGACCTTCTTGGCCAATCCGGAACGATGAATATAGTTCTTACTCCTCGCTTTCTTATTATCCTCAGCACCTTTGGTATTAGAGGAAGAGGAGGGAACACATAAACCGACTGGTACACCCACGGTGTCACTACAGCGTCCACAGCTATCGCCTGAGGGTCCCTTGACCTGGCGCAATATCTTTTTAGCTTTTTGTTGAGGCGGGACGCCATCATGTCCACCTGTGGCCTTTCCCAACAATTTACAATCAGCTGGAAGACTTCTGGATGAAGTCCCCACTCTCCCGGGTGGAGGTCGTGCCTGCTGAGGAAGTCTGCTTCCCAGTTGTCCACTCCCGGAATGAACACTGCTGACAGTGCTAACACATGATTTTCCGCCCATCGGAGAATCCTTGTGGCTTCTGCCATCGCCATCCTGCTTCTTGTGCCGCCCTGTCGGTTTACATGGGCGACCGCCGTGATGTTGTCTGACTGAATCAGCACCGGCTGGTTTTGAAGCAGGTGTTTTGCCTGACTTCGGGCATTGTAAATGGCCCTTAGTTCCAGAATATTTATGTGTAGGGAAGCCTCCTGACTCGACCATTGTCCTTGGAAGTTTCTTCCCTGAGTGACTGCCCCCCAACCTCGGAGGCTTGCATCCGTGGTCACCAGGACCCAGTCCTGTATGCCGAATCTGCGGCCCTCGAGAAGATGAGCACTCTGCAGCCACCACAGCAGAGACACCCTGGCCCTCGGGGACAGGGTGATCAGCCGATGCATCTGAAGATGCGATCCGGACCACTTGTCTAACAGATCCCACTGAAAGATCCTTGCATGGAACCTGCCGAATGGAATTGCCTCGTAAGAAGCTACCATCTTTCCCAGGACTCGCGTGCAGTGATGCACCGACACCTGTTTTGGTTTCAGGTGGTCTCTGACCAGAGATGACAACTCCTTGGCCTTCTCCTCCGGGAGAAACACCTTCTTCTGTTCTGTGTCCAGAATCATACCCAGGAACAGCAGTCGCGTCGTAGGAACCAGCTGCGACTTTGGGATATTCAGAATCCAGCTGTGCTGTTGTAGCACTTCCTGAGACAGTGCTACTCCGACCAACAACTGCTCCCTGGACCTCGCCTTTATAAGGAGATCGTCCAAGTACGGGATAATTATAACACCCTTCATTCGAAGGAGTATCATCATTTCGGCCATTACTTTGGTAAATACTCTCGGTGCCGTGGACAGACCAAACGGCAACGTCTGGAATTGGTAATGGCAGTCCTGTACCACAAAACGGAGGTACACCTGGTGAGGTGGATAAATGGGGACATGTAGGTAAGCATCCTTGATGTCCAGTGATACCATGTAATCCCCCTCTTCCAGGCTTGCAATAACCGCCCTGAGCGATTCCATTTTGAACTTGAACTTCCTTATATAAGTGTTCAAGGATTTCAAATTTAGAATGGGTCTCACCGAACCGTCTGGTTTCGGTACCACAAACATTGTGGAATAGTAACCCCGTCCCTGTTGAAGGAGGGGAACTTTTATTATCACCTGCTGGAGGTACAGCTTGTGAATTGCCGCCAGCACTACCTCCCTTTCCTGGGGAGTAGCTGGCAAGGCTGATTTGAGGTAACAGCGAGGGGGAGACGTCTCGAATTCCAGCTTGTATCCCTGAGATACCACTTGTAGAACCCAGGGATCCACCTGTGAGCGAACCCACCGGTCGCTGAAGTTCCGGAGACGGGCCCCCACTGCACCTGGCTCCACCAGTGAAGCCCCCGCGTCATGCGGTGGATTTAGTGGAAGCAGGGGAGGATTTTTGTTCTTGGGAACTGGCTGTATGGTGCAGCTTTTTCCCTCTACCCCTGCCTCTGGGCAGAAAGGATGCGCCTTTAACCCGCTTGCCTTTCTGGGGCCGAAAGGACTACCTGATAGTACGGTGCTTTCTTAGGCTGTGAGGGAACCTGAGGTAAAAATGTCGACTTCCCAGCTGTTGCTGTGGAAACGAGGTCCGAGAGACCATCCCCAAACAATTCCTCACCCTTGTAAGGCAAAACCTCCATGTGCCTTTTAGAATCCGCATCACCTGTCCACTGCCGAGTCCATAATACTCTCCTGGCAGAAATGGACATTGCATTACTTCTAGATGCCAGCCGGCAAATATCCCTCTGTGCATCTCTCATATATAAGACTACGTCTTTAATATGCTCTATGGTTAGCAATATAGTGTCCCTGTCAAGGGAATCCATGTTATCAGACAGGGAATCAGACCACGCTGCTGCAGCACTGCACATCCATGCTGAAGCAATAGCAGGTCTCAGTATAGTACGAGTAGAGTGTGTATATACAGACTTCAGGATAGCCTCCTGCTTTCTATCCGCAGGCTCCTTTAAGGCGGCCGTATCCTGAGACGGCAGTGCCACCTTTTTTGACAAGCGTGTGAGCGCTTTATCCACCCTCGGGGATGTCTCCCAATGTAACCTGTCCTCTGGCGGGAAAGGGTACGCCATCAGTAACTTTTTAGAAATCATTAGTTTCTTATCGGGGGAAGCCCACGCTTCTTCACACACTTCATTCAACTCATCTGATGGGGGAAAAACCACTGGTTGCTTTTTCTCCCCAAACATAATACCCTTTTTAGTGGTACCTGGGTTAATATCAGAAATGTGCAACACATTTTTCATTGCTGTAATCATGCAACGGATGGCCCTAGTGGAATGTACATTAGTCTCGTCATCGTCGACACTGGAGTGAGACTCCGTGTCGACATCTGTGTCTGCCATCTGAGGTAGCGTGCGTTTTTGAGCCCCTGATGGCCTTTGAGACGCCTGGGCAGGCACTGGCTGAGAAGCCGGCTGTCCCACAGCTGTTATGTCATCGAACCTTTTATGTAAGGAGTTGACACTGTCGTGTAAAACCTTCCACATATCCATCCACTCTGGTGACGACCCCGCAGGGGGTGACATCACATTTATCGGCACCTGCTCCGCCTCCACATAAGCCTCCTCATCAAACATGTCGACACAGCCGTACCGACACACCGCACACACACAGGGAATGCTCTGACTGAGGACAGGACCCCACAAAGTCCTTTGGGGAGACAGAGAGAGAGTATGCCAGCACACACCACAGCGCTATATAAACAGGGATTTACACTATTACAGAAAGTGATTTTCCCTATAGCAGCTATACATTACAGTTTTGCGCCTAAATTTAGTGCCCCCCCCTCTCTTTTTTACCCTTTGAGCCTGGAAACTGCAGGGGAGAGCCTGGGGAGCCGTCTTCCAGCGGAGCTGTGAAGAGGAAATGGCGCCAGTGTGCTGAGGGAGATAGCCCCGCCCCTTTTTCGGCTGGCTTCTCCCGCTCTTATATTAATATTATGGCAGGGGATTTTTGCACATATATAGTTTATTAGACGATATTATGTGCTTTTTGCCATTTTAAGGTACTCTAATTGCAGCCCAGGGCGCCCCCCCCCCCCAGCACCCATCGGTGACCGGAGTATGTGGTGTGCATAGGGAGCAATGGCGCACAGCTGCAGTGCTGTGCGCTACCTTAAAGAAGACCGGAGTCTTCAGCCGCCGATTTCCAGGACATTCTTCTTGCTTCTGGCTCTGCAAGGGGGACGGTGGCGCGGCTCCGGGACCGGACGACCGAGGCTGGGCCTGTGTTCGATCCCTCTGGAGCTAATGGTGTCCAGTAGCCTAGAAGCCCAAGCTAGCTGCAAGCAGGTAGGTTCGCTTCTCTCCCCTAAGTCCCTCGTAGCAGTGAGTCTGTTGCCAGCAGATCTCACTGAAAATAAAAACCTAATAAATACTTTCTTTACTAGAAGCTCAGGAGAGCCCCTAGTGTGCAACCAGCTCGAGCCGGGCACAGATTCCTTAACTGAGGTCTGGAGGAGGGGCATAGAGGGAGGAGACAGTGCACACCAGTAGTCCTAATTCTTTCTTAGAGTGCCCAGTCTCCTGCGGAGCCCGTCTATTCCCCATGGTCCTTACGGAGTTCCCAGCATCCACTAGGACGTCAGAGAAAATGTTATAGCGCACAGTCTGTGACACATGTGCAATGTAATCAGGAGACAGGTGGCTATGTATTAATGTGGGGGGCGTTCAGGCTGGTGTGTAATAATGTTATAGAGCACAGTCTGGGACACAGGTGCAATGTAATCAGGAGACAGGTGGCTATGTAATAATGAGGGGGGGGTTCAGGCTGGTGTGTAATAATGTTATAGCGCACAGTCTGTGACACAGGTGCTATGTAATCAGGAGACAGGTGGCTATGTATTAATGTGGGGGGCGTTCAGGCTGGTGTGTAATAATGTTATAGCGCACAGTCTGGGACACAGGTGCAATGTAATCAGGAGACAGGTGGCTATGTAATAATGAGGGGGGGGGCTCAGGCTGGTGTGTAATAATGTTATAGCGCACAGTCTGGGACACAGGTGCAATGTAATCAGGAGACAGGTGGATATGTAATAATGATGTGGGGGGGCTCAGGCTGGTGTGTAATAATGCATTAGCGCACAGTCTGGGACACAGGTGCAATGTAATCAGGAGACAGGTGGATATGTAATAATGATGTGGGGGGGCTCAGGCTGGTGTGTAATAATATTATAGAGCACAGTCTTGGACACTGGGGCAATGTGGCTATGTAATAATGAGGGGGGGGCTCAGGCTGGTGTGTAATAATGTTATAGCGCACAGTCTGACACAGGTGCAATGTAATCAGGAGACAGGTGGATATGTAATAATGAGGTGGGGGGGGCTCAGGCTGGTGTGTGGTAATGTTATAGAGCACAGTCTGGGACACTGGGGCAATGTAATCAGGAGACAGGTGGATATGTAATAATGAGGTGGGGGGGGCTCAGGCTGGTGTGTAATAATGTTATAGAGCACAGTCTGGGACACTGGGGCAATGTAATCAGGAGACAGGTGGATATGTAATAATGAGGTGGGGAGGCTCAGGCTGGTGTGTAATAATGTTATAGAGCACAGTCTGGGACACAGGTGCAATGTAACCAGGAGACAGGTGGCTATGTAATAATGAGGTGGGGGCTCAGGCTGGTGTGTAATAATGTTATAGCGCACAGTCTGGGACACAGGTGCAATGTAATCAGGAGACAGGTGGATATGTAATAATGAGGTGGGGGAGGCTCAGGCTGGTGTGTAATAATGTTATAGCACACAGTCTGGGACACTGGGGCAATGTAATCAGGAGACAGGTGGATATGTAATAATGAGGGGTGGGGGGGCTCAGGCTGGTGTGTAATAATGTTATAGCGCACAGTCTGGGACACAGGTGCAATGTAATCAGGAGACAGGTGGCTATGTAATAATGAGGTGGGGGTTCAGGCTGGTGTGTAATAATGTTATAGAGCACAGTCTGGGACACAGGTGCAATGTAATCAGGAGACAGGTGGCTATGTAATAATGAGGGGGGGGCCTCAGGCTGGTGTGTAATAATGTTATAGCACACAGTCTGGGACACAGGTGCAATGTAATCAGGAGACAGGTGGATATGTAATAATGATGTGGGGGGGCTCAGGCTGGTGTGTAATAATGCATTAGCGCACAGTCTGGGACACTGGGGCAATGTAATCAGGAGACAGGTGGATATATAATAATGATGTGGGGGGGCTCAGGCTGGTGTGTAATAATGCATTAGCGCACAGTCTGGGACACTGGGGCAATGTAATCAGGAAACAGGTGGCTATGTAATAATGGGGGGGGCTCAGGCTGGTGTGTAATAATATTATAGAGCACAGTCTTGGACACTGGGGCAATGTGGCTATGTAATAATAAGAATTTACTTACCGATAATTCTATTTCTCATAGTCCGTAGTGGATGCTGGGAACTCCGTAAGGACCATGGGGAATAGCGGCTCCGCAGGAGACTGGGCACATCTAAAGAAAGCTTTAGGACTAGCTGGTGTGCACTGGCTCCTCCCCCTATGACCCTCCTCCAAGCCTCAGTTAGGATACTGTGCCCGGACGAGCGTACATAATAAGGAAGGATATTGAATCCCGGGTAAGACTCATACCAGCCACACCAATCACACCGTACAACTTGTGATCTGAACCCAGTTAACAGTATGATAACAACGAAGGAGCCTCTGAAAAGATGGCTCACAACAACAATAACCCGATTTAGTTAACAATAACTATGTACAAGTATTGCAGACAATCCGCACTTGGGATGGGCGCCCAGCATCCACTACGGACTATGAGAAATAGAATTATCGGTAAGTAAATTCTTATTTTCTCTGACGTCCTAGTGGATGCTGGGAACTCCGTAAGGACCATGGGGATTATACCAAAGCTCCCAAACGGGCGGGAGAGTGCGGATGACTCTGCAGCACCGAATGAGAGAACTCCAGGTCCTCCTCAGCCAGGGTATCAAATTTGTAGAATTTAGCAAACGTGTTTGCCCCTGACCAAGTAGCTGCTCGGCAAAGTTGTAAAGCCGAGACCCCTCGGGCAGCCGCCCAAGATGAGCCCACTTTCCTTGTGGAATGGGCTTTTACAGATTTTGGCTGTGGCAGGCCTGCCACAGAATGTGCAAGCTGAATTGTACTACAAATCCAACGAGCAATAGTCTGCTTAGAAGCAGGAGCACCCAGCTTGTTGGGTGCATACAGGATAAACAGCGAGTCAGACTTTCTGACTCCAGCCGTCCTGGAAACATATTTTCAGGGCCCTGACAACGTCAAGTAACTTGGAGTCCTCCAAGTCCCTAGTAGCCGCAGGCACCACAATAGGTTGGTTCATGTGAAAAGCAGAAAACACCTTAGGGAGAAATTGAGGACGAGTCCTCAATTCTGCCCTGTCAGAATGAAAAATTAAGTAAGGGCTTTTATATGATAAAGCCGCCAATTCTGACACACGCCTGGCTGAAACCAGAGCTAACAGCATCGTCACCTTCCATGTGAGATATTTTAAGTCCACAGTGGTGAGTGGTTCAAACCAATGTGACTTAAGGAACCTCAAAACAACATTGAGATCCCAAGGTGCCACTGGAGGCACAAAAGGAGGTTGTATATGCAGTACCCCTTTTACAAATGTCTGAACTTCAGGTACTGAAGCCAGTTCTTTCTGGAAGAAAATCGACAGGGCCGAAATTTGAACCTTAATGGACCCTAATTTTAGGCCCATAGACAGTCCTGTCTGCAGGAAATGGAGGAAACGACCTAGTTGAAATTCCTCTGTAGGGGCCTTCTTGGCCTCACACCACGCAACATATTTTCGCCAAATGCGGTGATAATGTTTTGCGGTTACATCCTTCCTGGCTTTGACCAGGGTAGGGATGACTTCATCTGGAATGCCTTTTTCCTTCAGGATCCGGCGTTCAACCGCCATGCCGTCAAATGCAGCCGCGGTAAGTCTTGGAACAGACAAGGCCCCTGCTGGAGCAGGTCCTTTCTTAAAGGTAGAGGCCACGGGTCTTCCGTGAGCATCTCTTGAAGTTCCGGGTACCAAGTCCTTCTTGGCCAATCCGGAACCACGAGTATCGTTCTTACTCCTCTCCTTCTTATGATTCTCAGTACTTTTGGTATGAGAGGCAGAGGAGGGAACACATACACTGACTGGTACACCCACGGTGTCACCAGAGCGTCCACCGCTATTGCCTGAGGGTCCCTTGACCTTGCGCAATATCTGTCCAGTTTCTTGTTAAGACGGGACGCCATCATGTCCACCTTTGGTTTTTCCCAACGGTTTACAATCAGTTGGAAGACTTCTGGGTGAAGTCCCCACTCCCCCGGGTGGAGGTCGTGTCTGCTGAGGAAGTCTACTTCCCAGTTGTCCACTCCCGGAATGAACACTGCTAACAGTGCTATCACATGATTTTCCGCCCAGCGGAGAATCCTTGCAGCTTCTGCCATTGCCCTCCTGCTTCTTGTGCCGCCCTGTCTGTTTACGTGGGCGACAGCCGTGGTGTTGTCCGACTGGATCAATACCGGTTGACCCTGAAGCAGAGGCTTTGCTTGACTTAGGGCATTGTAAATGGCCCTTAGTTCCAGGATATTATGTGAAGTGATGTCTCCAGGCTTGACCATAAGCCCCGGATATTTCTTCCCTGTGTGACTGCTCCCCAGCCTTGCAGGCTGGCATCCGTGGTCACCAGGACCCAGTCCTGAATGCCGAATCTGCGGCCCTCTAGAAGATGAGCACTCTGCAACCACCACAGGAGGGACACCCTTGTCCTTGGTGACAGGGTTATCCGCTGATGCATCTGAAGATGCGACCCGGACCATTTGTCCAGTAGGTTCCACTGGAAAGTTCTTGTGTGGAATCTGCCGAATGGGATTGCTTCGTAGGAAGCCACCATTTTTACCCAGAACCCTTGTGCATTGATGCACTGAGACTTGGTTCGGTTTTCGGAGGTTCCTGACTAGCTCGGATAACTCCCTGGCTTTCTCCTCCGGGAGAAACACCGTCTTTCTGGACTGTGTCCAGGATCATCCCTAGGAACAGAAGACAAGTCGTCGGAACCAGCTGCGATTTTTGCATATTGAGAATCCACTCGTGCTGCCGCAACACTACCTGAGATAGTGCTACACCGACCTCCAACTGTTCTCTGGATCTTACCCTTATCAGGGAATCGTCCAAGTAAGGGATAACTAAAATTCCCTTCCTTCGAAGGAATATCATCATTTCGGTCATTACTTCAGTAAAGACCCGGGGTGCCGTGGACCATCCCTACGGCAGCGTCTGAACTGATAGTGACAGTTCTGTACCATAACCTGAGATACCCTTGGTGAGAAGGGCAAATTTTGACATGAAGGTAAGCCTCCTTGATGTCCCGAGACATCATGTAGTCCTCTTCTTCCAGGTTTGCAATCACTGCTCTGAGTGACTCAATTTTGAATTTGAACCTCTGTATGTAAGTGTTCAAAGATTTTAGATTTTAAAATCGGTCTCACCGAGCCGTCTGGCTTCGGTACCACAATAGTGTGGAATAATACCCCGTTCCCTGTTGCAGGAGGGGTACCTTAATTATCACCTGCTGGGAATACAGCTTGTGAATGGCTTCCAAAACTGCCTCCCTGTCAGCGGGAGACGTCGGTAAAACAGACTTTTGGAAACGGCGAGGGGAATACGTCTCGAATTCCAATTTGTACCCCTGAAATATTACCTGAAGGATCCAGGGGTCTACTTGCGAGTGAGCCCACTGCGCACTGAAATTCACTGAGAACGGGCCCCCACCGTGCCTCAACTAGTAAAGCCCTAGCGTCATACTGAGGGCTTGGCAGAGGCGGAAAAGGGTTTCTGTTCCTGGGAACTGGCTGATCTCTGCAGCCATTTTTCTCTCCCTCTGTCACGAGCAGAAAAGAGGAACCCTTTTGTCCGCTTGCCAACCAGGACTGCGCCTGATAATACGGCGTCTTATTTTGAGAGGCGACCTAGGGTACATCCCCTTTTTTTAGGCAATATGCCGTTTGGAATCCCTGACCACTTTACTGGTAGAATACAACGCACTTATACTTGATGCCAGTCGGCAAATATTCCGCTGTGCATCATGCATATATAGAAATGCATCTTTTAATTACTCTATAGGCAATAATATACTGTCCTTATCTAGGATATCAATATTTCCAGTCAGGGAATCCGACCACGCCAACCCAGCACTGCACATCCAGGCTGAGGCGATTGCTGGTCGCAGTATAACACCAGTATGTGTGTAAATACATTTTAGGATACCCTCCTGCTTTTTATCAGCAGGATCCTTAAGGGCGGCCATCTCAAGAGAGGGTAGAGCCCTTGTTCTTACAAGCGTGTGAGCGCCTTATCCCCTGTAGGGGGTGTTTCCCAACGCACCCTAACCTCTGGCGGGAAAAGGTATACTGCCAATAACTTTTTTAGAATTATCAATTGTCATCGGGGGGAAACCCACGCATCATCACACACCTCATTTTATTTTTCAGATTCAGGAAAACTACAGGAAGTTTTTCCTCACCAAACATAATACCCCTTTTTTGGTGGTATTCATATTATCAGAAAAGTGTAAACATTTTCCATTGCATCAATCATGCAATGTGTGGCCCTATTGGAAATCACGGTCGTCTCTTCACCGTCGACACAGGAGTCAGTATCCGTGTCGGCGTCTGTATCTGAGGTAACGGGCGCTTTAAAGCCCCTGTACGAGACGTCTGGACATGCACAAGCTGAGTAGCCGGCTGTCTCATGTCAACCACTGTCTTTTATACAAAGCTGACACTGTCACGCAATTTCAACAGTACATCCACTCAGGTGTCGACCCCCTAGGGGGTGACAACACTATTACAGACACTCTACTCCGTCTCCACATCATTTTTCTCCTCATACATGTCGACACCAACGTACCGACACACAGCACACACACAGGGAATGCTCTGATAGAGGACAGGACCCACTAGCCCTTTGGGGAGACAGAGGGAGAGTTTGCCAGCACACACCAGAGCGCTATATATATATATATATATACAGGGATAACCTTATATAAGTGTTTTTCCCTTTATAGCTGCTGTATTGTTTATACTGCGCCTAATTTGTGCCCCCCTCTCTTTTTTAACCCCTTTCTGTAGTGTAGTGACTGCAGGGGAGAGCCAGGGAGCTTCCCTCCAACTGAGCTGTGAGGGAAAATGGCGCCAGTGTGCTGAGGAGATAAGGACGCCGAGAAAGGGGCGGAGCCTATCATCCGTTTTTTCTGTATGTTTTGGCAGGGGTTAAATGCATCCATATAGCCCAGGAGTTATATGTGATGCATTTATTTTAGCCATATAAGGTTTTAATCGATTTATTGCGTCTCAGGGCGCTGCCCCCCCAGCGCCCTGCACCCTCAGTGACCGGAGTGTGAAGTGTGCTGAGAGCAATGGCGCACAGCTGCGGTGCTGTGCGCAACCTTATCTGAAGACAGGATCGTCTTCTGCCGCCGATTTCACCGGACCTCTTCGCTCTTCTGGCTCTGTAAGGGGGCCGGCGGCGCGGCTCCGGGACCCATCCAGGCTGAACCTGTGATCGTCCCTCTGGAGCTAATGTCCAGTAGCCTAAGAAACCCGATCCACTCTGCACGCAGGTGAGTCCGTTTCTTCTCCCCTTAGTCCCACGATGCAGTGAGCCTGTTGCCAGCAGGACTCACTGAAAATATAAACCTAAACTAAAACTTTCACAAAGAGCTCAGGAGAGCCCCTAGTGTGCACCCTTCTCGTCGGGCACAGAAATCTAACTGAGGCTTGGAGGAGGGTCATAGGGGGAGGAGCCAGTGCACACCAGCTAGTCCTAAAGCTTTCTTTAGATGTGCCCAGTCTCCTGCGGAGCCGCTATTCCCCATGGTCCTTACGGAGTTCCCAGCATCCACTAGGACGTCAGAGAAAATGAGGGGAGCTCAGGCTGGTGTGTAATAATGTTATAGCGCACAGTCTGACACAGGTGCAATGTAATCAGGAGACAGGTGGATATGTAATAATGAGGTGGGGGAGGCTCAGGCTGGTGTGTAATAATGTTATAGCACACAGTCTGGGACACTGGGGCAATGTAATCAGGAGACAGGTGGATATGTAATAATGAGGGGTGGGGGGGCTCAGGCTGGTGTGTAATAATGTTATAGCGCACAGTCTGGGACACAGGTGCAATGTAATCAGGAGACAGGTGGATATGTAATAATGAGGGGGGGGGAGGCTCAGGCTGGTGTGTAAATAAGATTTTACTTACCGGTAAATCTATTTCTCGTAGTCCGTAGAGGATGCTGGGGACTCCGTAAGGACCATGGGGAATAGACGGGCTCCGCAGGAGATAGGACACTTTAAGAAAGCTTTGGATTCTGGGTGTGCACTGGCTCCTCCCTCTATGCCCCTCCTCCAGACCTGTTAGAGAAACTGTGCCCAGAGGAGATGAACAATACGAGGAAAGGATTTTTGTAAATCTAAGGGCAAGATTCATTCCAGCCACACCAATCACACCGTATAACTTGTGATAAACTAACCAGTTAACAGTATGAACAATAACATAGCCTCGGTTCAAACCCGATCAACTATAACATAACCCTTTGTGGCCGGAGAGCCCCAGCCACGAGGCAAATGGCCGCTTTGGCACTGAAGGGGTTAAACCCCTAGTGGCCGGCGCCATTTGCATAGACAATGGGCGCTTGGCGCCAGATTTAAAAAATGTATTGCACTGTGTCATAATATGTTTAAAAGTGTATTTTAAACTGTGCCGTGGTCCCGGACCCCTCCGGAGACCACGGCAGGGAGGACAGCCCCCGGCGCGCTCAGCAGTGTGTGCGCGCCGGGGGAGAGAAGGCAGCCGCTGACCGCCGGAGTCCGGGAGCTCCGCTCCCGGCAGCGGTCAGTGTAGCCCCGGGCGCACTGGAGTGTGCGCGCCGGGGAGAAGGGTGAGCGCTGCGGCTGGGAGCTTGGCTCCCGCTGCAGTGCTCTCTGTGAGAGCCGCCGCTGGGGGCTGGGAGCTCTGCTCCCGGCGCCTCAGCCCAGCACGGGTGGCCAGCCGCAGCAGCCGGGACGGACGTCCCGGGCTGCTAGCTGGCGAGGGGGGTGCGCCGCAGCCCGGCTCCCCGCCGGACGCTGCGGCGAGGCTAAATACTCAGCGCCGCTCATGGGGGACCGGGCTAGCCGGCTCCCTAGCGGTGTGGGGGACATTAGGCTGCCGAGCATGATGGTGAAGCGCTGGGGTCCGGGAGCTACGCTCCCGGCGCCTCAGCGCTGAAACAAGCCAGGGTCACGGCGGCCGGGACAAGTGTCCAGGGCCGCCGGACTTCGGTACAGGGGGGGTGCGCCGCTGCGTGCGGCGAGGCCACTGGTTAGTGCCACACTGGGGGGACAGGGAGAGCCAGCTCCCTGGAACCCCAGAGGCAGGAAGGCAGGCTGGAGGATGGGGGAAGCCAGCCCCATACCTCCAGCACAGAGAGAGAGAGCCCTAGCAGCCAGGCTGCAGGGCTAGGGAAGCCCAGCGCTGAGCGCTGGGCACAGCAGTTAAATAATGACCTACAGTGTGTTGTAAGGCACTGCAGTGCCTGAGTATGTAGAGTCTGTGCAGGGCACAGGCTCAGTGTATATTTAAAAGGGGAAATGTACAGTGTGATTTAAGTGTAATGTATGTAAAGGTAAAATGCACTTACTTGAATGTGTGTCCCAGGAGGGGGGAATCCATGGCTGTGCAGGCTGATGGATTCTCCCAGACCTTGTCCCCAAAAACGGAATGCTTTCCCATCCAGCCTCACATTTCCAAAGGGTACAGGGAGAAAGAGAAGCAGCTTAGCTATGAAACAAGCTGAGTGGTTTCTTGGAGCTCCATGGAGATCAGCCGTAGTGCCAAGAAACCTGGACCGGGGAGCCCGGCTGCCCAGCTCTGGAGCCCAAATCCAGGCTGCGGGCAGTGAGAGGGGTCCCGGGCAGATTTCTGGAAGTCAGATTTAGGAGGGAAAACCTCCCCCCAGCCAGACTGAACGGCACCGTGGGAGTATCCTACTCTCCCAGATGGGAGAGACAAAGGAGACCGACCACTCCCCGCTGTCCATAGGGAACAATGTTAGGTGTGCATGAGACCAGAGCATGCACAGCTCATGGGTAAACATTGATTGGTTGTGCACCACAGGGCGGGCTTACCCCCTGTGGTAAGGGGTCTTGGAGAGGGATAAAAGAAGGGCAGTTGGCCCATAGGAGTGTGTATTGTAACATCTTCTTCTGCTGAAAACATCTTGATTGTATGCTGTTGCCCCTAGCAATAGGGAGGAGCCTTTTTAAAGGTTATTTGAGCAATAAACACCTTTGCCTCAAGAAGACTGCTTCATCTTGTGACCTACAGGGTTAGGCCAAACCTAGCCCCGTTCTCCGGCTGTCCAGGGAAGCACCTGACGTCTCCAAGCTCCGCCTTCCGCCAGCTACCGGTAGAGGCCTAGCAAGTGGCTAGAGGGGATTCGTCAACACCACACAGCTGTAGTAAGGCAGTGCGTCGGCACATACAGAGCAGAACCGTGGTTCCAAACGCCACGGCAGGTTAGGAGTTTGGTGGTGGCAGCAAGAACCCGCCCACAGCGCAGTGGGTGGAGTCAGTAACAGGCTGTTACTGACGGTAAGCGGGAATCCCCTATGTGGTCAGGCCTCGTGCGGCTTGACCTTCCATTCTGTGCGCAGTCGACGGGACGCGGCAAGCGGCGAGTGCTTCCGTACGGTACCGTCCTGTCACACCCTTATTTAAGCAATAACTACATACAAGTATTGAAGAAGAAGTCCGCACTTGGGATGGGCGCCCAGCATCCTCTACAGACTACGAGAAATAGAATTAACGGTAAGTAAAATCTTATTTTCTCTAACGTCCTAGAGGATGCTGGGGACTCTGTAAGGACCATGGGGATTATACCAAAGCTCCCAAACGGGCGGGAGAGTGCGGATGACTCTGCAGCACCGATTGAGCAAACCTCAGGTCCTCCTCAGCCAGGGTATCAAACTTATAGAACTTTGCAAAGGTGTTTGACCCCGACCAAGTAGCAGCTCGGCACAGTTGTAGTGCCGAGACCCCTCGGGCAGCCGCCCAAGAAGAGCCCACCTTCCTAGTGGAATGGGCCTTAACCGATTTAGGCAATGGCAATCCTGCCGAAGAAGGCGCCTGCTGAATCGTGTTACAGATCCAGCGAGCAATAGTCTGCTGTGAAGCAGGAGCGCCAACCTTGTTGGCCGCATACAGAACAAACAGAGCTTCGGTCTTCCGGATCCTAGCTGTTCTGATCACATAAATCTTCAAAGCCCTGACCACATCCAGGGACTCAGAGTCCTCCAAGTCCCGTGTAGCCACAGGCACGACAATAGGTTGGTTCATATGAAAAGATGAGACCACCTTGGGCAGAAATTGAGGACGAGTCCTCAACTCTGCCCTATCCACGTGAAAATTTAGCTATGGGCTTTTATATGATAAAGCCGCCAATTCCGAAAACCTACTTGCAGAAGCTAAGGCCAACAACATGACCACTTTCCAAGTGAGGTATTTCAACTCCACTGTTTTGAGTGGTTCAAACCAAAGAGACCTGAGGAAACTTAATACCACGTTAAGGCCCCAAGGCGCCACCGGAGGTACAATGGGAGGCTGAATATGCAGCACGCCCTTCACAAAAGTCTGTACTTCAGGAAGAGAAGCCAATTCTCTTTGAAAGAAAATGGATAAGGCCGAAATTTGAACCTTTATGGACCCTAATTTTGGGCCCAAATTCACTCCCGTTTGAAGGAAGTGAAGCAGACGGCCCAACTGGAACTCCTCCGTAGGAGCAGCTCTGGCCTCACACCAAGAAAATAAGAATTTACTTACCGATAATTCTATTTCTCGTAGTCCGTAGTGGATGCTGGGGACTCCGTCAGGACCATGGGGAATAGCGGCTCCGCAGGAGACAGGGCACAAAAATAAAGCTTTAGGATTAGGTGGTGTACTGGCTCCTCCCCCTATGACCCTCCTCCAAGCCTCAGTTAGGATACTGTGCCCGGACGAGCGTACACAATAAGGAAGGATATTGAATCCCGGGTAAGACTCATACCAGCCACACCAATCACACCGTATAACTTGTGATCTGAACCCAGTTAACAGTATGACAAACGTAGGAGCCTCTGAACAGACGGCTCACAACAATAACAACCCGAATTTGTTTGTAACAATAACTATGTACAAGTATTGCAGACAATCCGCACTTGGGATGGGCGCCCAGCATCCACTACGGACTACGAGAAATAGAATTATCGGTAAGTAAATTCTTATTTTCTCTAACGTCCTAAGTGGATGCTGGGGACTCCGTCAGGACCATGGGGATTATACCAAAGCTCCCAAACGGGCGGGAGAGTGCGGATGACTCTGCAGCACCGAATGAGAGAACTCCAGGTCCTCCTTAGCCAGGGTATCAAATTTGTAGAATTTTGCAAACATGTTTGCCCCTGACCAAGTAGCAGCTCGGCAGAGTTGTAATGCCGAGACCCCCCGGGCAGCCGCCCAGGATGAGCCCACTTTCCTTGTGGAATGGGCCTTGACAGATTTAGGTTGTGGCAAGCCTGCCACAGAATGTGCAAGTTGAATTGTGCTACAAATCCAACGAGCAATCGTCTGCTTAGAAGCAGGAGCACCCATCTTGTTGGGTGCATACAATATAAGCAGTGAGTCAGACTTTCTGACTCCCGCCGTTCTTGAAATATATATTTTCAATGCCCGGACCACGTCCAACAACTTGGAATCCTCCAAATCGTTAGTAGCCGCAGGCACCACAATAGGCTGGTTCAGGTGAAACGCTGACACCACCTTAGGCAGAAAATGAGGACGCGTCCGCAGTTCTGCCCTGTCCGTATGGAAAATCAGATATGGGCTCTTATATGATAAAGCCGCCAATTCTGATACTCTCCTGGCTGAAGCCAGGGCCAGTAGCATGGTTACTTTCCATGTAAGATACTTCAACTCCACCGATTTGAGCGGCTCAAACCAATGGGATTTGAGAAAATCCAAGACTACATTAAGATCCCACGGTGCCACTGGGGGCACAACCGGGGGCTGTATATGTAGTACTCCTTTACAAAAGTCTGGACTTCAGGAACTGAAGCCAATTCTTTCTGGAAGAAAATCGACAGGGCCGAAATTTGAACCTTAATGGACCCCAATTTGAGGCCCATAGACAATCCTGTTTGCAGGAAATGTAGGAATCGACCCAGTTGAAATTCCTCCGTGGGGGCCTTCCTGGCCTCACACCACGCAACATATCTTCTCCAAATGCGGTGATAATGTTGTGCAGTCACCTCCTTCCTGGCTTTTACCAGTGTAGGAATGACCTCTTCCGGAATGCCTTTTTCCCTTAGAATTCGGCGTTCAACCGCCATGCCGTCAAACGCAGCCGCGGTAAGTCTTGGAATAGACACGGTCCCTGCTGAAGCAGGTCCCGTCTTAGAGGTAGAGGCCACGGATCCTCCGTGAGCATCTCTTGAAGTTCCGGGTACCAAGTTCTTCTTGGCCAATCCGGAGCCACTAGTATCGTTCTTACTCCCTTTTGCCGTATAATTCTCAGTACTTTTGGTATCAGAGGCAGAGGAGGGAACACATACACTGACTGGAACACCCACGGTGTTACCAGAGCGTCCACAGCTATTGCCTGAGGGTCTCTTGACCTGGCGCAATACCTGTCCAGTTTTTTGTTGAGGCGGGACGCCATCATATCCACCATTGGTTTTTCCCAACGGTTCACAATCATGTGGAAGACTTCTGGATGAAGTCCCCACTCTCCCGGGTGTAGATCGTGTCTGCTGAGGAAGTCTGCTTCCCAGTTGTCCACTCCCGGAATGAATACTGCTGACAGTGCTATCACATGATCTTCCGCCCAGCGAAGAATCCTTGCAGCTTCTGCCATTGCTGTCCTGCTTCTTGTGCCGCCCTGTCTGTTTACGTGGGCGACTGCCGTGATGTTGTCCGACTGGATCAACACCGGCTGACCCTGAAGCAGGGGTTTTGCCAGACTTAGAGCATTGTAAATCGCTCTTAGCTCCAGTATATTTATGTGAAGAGACATCTCCAGGCTTGACCATACTCCCTGGAAGTTTCTTCCCTGTGTGACCGCTCCCCAGCCTCTCAGACTGGCATCCGTGGTCACCAGGACCCAGTCCTGTATGCCGAATCTGCAGCCCTCTAACAGATGAGCACTCTGCAACCACCACAGAAGAGACACCCTTGTCCGTGGCGATAAGGTTATCCGCTGATGCATCTGCAGATGCGATCCAGACCATTTGTCCAGCAGATCCCACTGAAAAGTTCGTGCGTGGAATCTGCCGAATGGAATCGCTTCGTAAGAAGCCACCATCTTTCCCAGGACTCTTGTGCATTGATGCACAGACACTGTCCTTGGTTTTAGGAGGTTCCTGACAAGTTCGGATAACTCCCTGGCTTTCTCCTCCGGAAGAAACACCTTTTTCTGAACCGTGTCCAGAATCATTCCCAGGAACAGCAGACGTGTCGTCGGGGTCAACTGAGATTTTGGAAAATTCAGAATCCACCCGTGTTGTTGCAGCACTAGTTGGGTTAGTGCTACTCCGTCCTCCAGCTGTTCTCTGGACCTTGCCCTTATCAGGAGATCGTCCAAGTAAGGGATAATTAATACGCCTCTTCTTCGCAGAAGAATCATCATTTCGGCCATTACCTTGGTAAAGACCCGAGGTGCCGTGGACAATCCAAACGGCAGCGTCTGAAACTGATAATGACAGTTTTGCACCACGAACCTGAGGTACCCTTGATGTGAAGGGCAAATTGGGACATGCAGGTAAGCATCCTTTATGTCCAGGGACACCATAAAGTCCCCTTCTTCCAGATTCGCTATCACTGCTCTGAGTGACTCCATCTTGAACTTGAATTTTTGTATGTACAGGTTCAAAGATTTCAGATTTAGAATAGGTCTTACCGAGCCGTCCGGCTTCGGTACCACAAATAGCGTGGAGTAATACCCCTTTCCCTGTTGTAGGAGGGGTACCTTGACTATCACCTGCTGAGAAAACAGCTTGTGAATGGCTTCCAATACCGTCGCCCTGTCTGAGGGAGACGTTGGCAAAGCAGACTTTAGGAACCGGCGAGGGGGAGACTTCTCGAATTCCAACCTGTAACCCTGAGATGCTACCTGCAGAATCCCGGGGTCCACCTGTGAGCAAGCCCACTGTGCGCTGAAATTCTTGAGTCGACCCCCCACCGCTCCTGAGTCCGCTTGTAAGGCCCCAGCGTCATGCTGAGGGCTTTGCAGAACCCTGGGAGGGCTTCTGTTCCTGGGCAGGGGCTGCTTGCTGCCCTCTCTTACCCCTTCCTCTGCCCCGAGGCAGATATGACTGTCCTTTTGTCCGCTTGTTCTTATAGGACCGAAAGGACTGCGGCTGAAAAGACGGTGTCTTTTTCTGTTGGGAGGGGGTCTGAGGTAAAAAGGTGGATTTTCCAGCAGTTGCCGTGGCCACCAGATCCGATAGACCGACGCCAAATAATTCCTCCCCTTTATACGGCAATACTTCCATATGTCGTTTGGAATCCGCATCACCTGACCACTGTCGCGTCCATAAACTCCTTCTGGCAGATATGGACATCGCATTTACTCTCGATGCCAGAGTGCAAATATCTCTCTGCGCATCTCGCATATAAAGGAAAGCATCCTTTAATTGCTCTATAGTCAATAAAATACTGTCCCTATCCAGGGTATCAATATTTTCAGTCAGGGAATCCAACCAGACGACCCCAGCACTGCACATCCAGGCTGAGGCGATGGCTGGTCGCAGTATAACACCAGTATGTGTGTATATACTTTTTAGGGTAGTTTCCAGTCTCCTATCCGCTGGATCCCTGAGGGCGGCCGTATCAGGAGACGGTAACGCCACTTGTTTTGATAAGCGTGTGAGCGCCTTATCCACCCTAGGGGGTGTTTCCCAGCGCGCCCTAACCTCTGGCGGGAAAGGGTATAATGCTAATAACTTTTTTGAAATTAGCATTTTTCTATCTGGGTTAACCCACGCTTCATCACATACATCATTTAATTCCTCTGATTCAGGAAAAACTACAGGTAGTTTTTTCACCCCCCACATAATACCCCTTTTTGTGGTACTTGCAGTATCAGAGATATGCAAAGCCTCCTTCATTGCCGTGATCATATAACGTGTGGCCCTACTTGAAAATACGTTTGTTTCATCACCGTCGACACTAGATTCAGTGTCTGTGTCTGGGTCTGTGTCGACCGACTGAGGTAAAGGGCGCTTTACAGCCCCTGACGGTGTCTGAGACGCCTGGGCAGGTACTAACTGGTTTGCCGGCCGTCTCATGTCGTCAACTGATTTTTGTAATGTGCTGACATTATCGCGTAATTCCATAAACAAAGCCATCCATTCCGGTGTCGACTCCCTGGGGGGTGACATCACCATTATCGGCAATTGCTCTGCCTCCACACCAACATCGTCCTCATACATGTCGACACACACGTACCGACACACAGCAGACACACAGGGAATGCTCTTATCGAAGACAGGACCCCACTAGCCCTTTGGGGAGACAGAGGGAGAGTTTGCCAGCACACACCCAAGCGCCATAATATATATGGGAACAACCTTATATAAGTGTTGTTCCTTATAGCAGCTTAAATATATCCAATATATCGCCAAAAATTGCCCCCCCTCTCTGTTTTACCCTGTTTCTGTAGTGCAGTGCAGGGGAGAGTCCTGGGAGCCTTCCTCACAGCGGAGCTGAGCAGGAAAATGGCGCTGTGTGCTGAGGAGAATAAGCCCCGCCCCCTATTTCGGCGGGCTTTCCTCCCGTAGTTTTAGATAACTGGCATGGGTTAAATACATACATATAGCCTCAATGGCTATATGTGATGTATTCTTTTGCCATAAGGTATTAAAATATTGCTGCCCAGGGCGCCCCCAGCAGCGCCCTGCACCCTCCGTGACCGCTTGGTGTGAAGTGTGTGACAACAATGGCGCACAGCTGCAGTGCTGTGCGCTACCTTCATGAAGACTGAAGAGCCTTCTGCCGCCTGTTTCCGGACCTTCAATCTTCAGCATCTGTAAGGGGGGTCGGCGGCGCGGCTCCGGGACGAACCCCAGGGTGAGACCTGTGTTCCGACTCCCTCTGGAGCTAATGGTGTCCAGTAGCCTAAGAATCCAATCCATCCTGCACGCAGGTGAGTTGAAATTCTCTCCCCTAAGTCCCTCGATGCAGTGAGCCTGTTGCCAGCAGGACTCACTGAAAATAAAAAACCTAAAAAACTTTTTCTAAGCAGCTCTTTAGGAGAGCCACCTAGATTGCACCCTGCTCGGACGGGCACAAAAACCTAACTGAGGCTTGGAGGAGGGTCATAGGGGGAGGAGCCAGTACACACCACCTAATCCTAAAGCTTTATTTTTGTGCCCTGTCTCCTGCGGAGCCGCTATTCCCCATGGTCCTGACGGAGTCCCCAGCATCCACTTAGGACGTTAGAGAAACATATTTTCGCCATATACGGTGATAATGTTTCAACGTCACGTCCTTCCTAGCCTTGATCAGGGTAGGAATGACCTCGTCCGGAATCCCTTTTTCCGCTAGGATCCGGCGTTCAACCGCCATGCCGTCAAATGCAGCCGCGGTAAGTCTTGGAACAGACAGGGCCCCTGCTGCAGCAGGTCCTGCCTTAGAGGAAGAGGCAACTTTTGCAGATCCGGATACCAAGTCCTCCTTGGCCAATCTGGAACAATGAGTATTGTTCTGACCCTTCTTATTCTTATTATCCTCAACACCTTGGGTATGAGAGGTAGAGGAGGAAATACATAGACCGATCTGAACACCCAAGGTGTCACCAGAGCGTCTACCGCAACCGCCTGAGGGTTTCTTGACCTGGCGCAATACCTCTTTAGCCTTTTGTTGAGGCAGGACGCCATCATGTCTATCTGAGGCAGTCCCCACCAATCCGTGATCTGTGTGAAGACTTCTTGATGTAGTCCCCACTCTCCCGGATGCAGGTCGTGCCTGCTGAGGAAGTCCGCCTCCCAGTTGTCCACCCCCGAGATGAACACTGCTGATAGTGCGCTTACATGGCCTTCCGCCCAGCATAGAATCCTGGTCGCCTCTGCCATGGCCACTCTGCTCCTTGTGCCGCCTTGGCGGTTTACATGAGCCACTGCCGTGACATTGTCTGACTGAATCAGAACCGGTTTGTCCGCTTGGCGTAGGGCGTTGTATATGGCCCTCAACTCCAGGACATTGATGTGGAGACCAGTCTCTAGGCTTGACCAGAGACCCTGGAAATTTCTTCCCAGTGCGACAGCTCCCCAACCTCGGAGGCTCACGTCCGTGGTCACCAGGACCCAGTCCTGAATGCCGAACCTGCGACCCTCCAGGAGGTGAGCACTGCGCAGCCACCACAGGAGAGACACCCTGGCCCTGGGAGACAGGGTGATTCGAGTTTGCATGTGTAGATAGGACCCGGACCATTTGTCCAATAGGTCCCATTGAAAGGTCCTTGCATGGAACCTGCTGAAGGGGATGGCCTCGTATGAAGCCACCATCTTCCCCAGAACCCTCGTGCAATGCTGCACTGAAACCTTTTTCAGCTTCAATAGGTTCCTGACCAGAGTTACGAGCTCCCGAGCCTTCTCCACTGGAAGAAAAACTCTTTTTTGGTCTGTGTCTAGAATCAGGCCCAAAAAGGCCAGACGTGTTGCAGGGACTAGCTGGGATTTCGGTAAATTGAGAATCCAGCCGTGCCTCTGCAACGTCTTCACGGACAGAGACACGCTGTCCAGCAACTTCTCCCGAGATCTCGCCTTTATGAGGAGATCGTCCAAGTACGGGATAATTGTGACGCCCTGCCTGTGCAGGAGCACCATCATTTCCGCCATTACCTTGGTGAAAATTCTCGGGGCCGTGGAAAGACCAAACAACGGCAACGGCTGAAATTGGTAGGGACAGTCCTGTACTGCAAATTTCAGGAACGCCTGGTGAGGAGGGAAAATCGGAACATGAAGCTACGCATCCTTTATGTACAGGGACACCACCCAATCCCCTCCCTCCAGGCTGGCGATGACCGCTCTGAGCGATTCCATTTTGAACTTGAACCTCTTCAAGTACAGGTTCAGGGATTTTAGATTTAGAATGGGTCTGACCGTACCGTCCGGTTTCGGTACCACAAACAGGGATAAATAATAACCCTCTCCTTGCTGGAGATGAGGAACTATCACCTGTTGAATGTACAATTTGTGAATTGCAGCTAACACCAGCTCCCTCTCCGACGAGGAAGCCGGCAGAGCCGATTTGAAAAACCGGCGAGGAGGCATGTCTTCGAATTCCAGTCTGTTTCCTAGGGATACAATCTCTATTGCCCAGGGATCCACCTGTGAGAGAACCCAGACGTGGCTGAAAAGACGAAGACGTGCCCCCACTTGATCTGACCCCCCCCCCACCCGGAAAGCCCCAGCTTCATGCGGTGGATTTTGCGGAAGTAGGGGAGGACTTCTGCTCTTGGGAACTAGCAGAGTGCAGCTTTTTTCCCCTGCCTTTACCTCTGGCAACAAAGGACGATCCTCGTACCTTCTTGCTTTTATTGAAACAAAAGGACTGCATTTGATAATGTGGTACCTTCTTAGAATGCTGCGGGGGAACATAAGGTAAAAAATTAGATTTACCGGCCGTAGCAGTAGAGACAAGGTCCGAGAGGCCTTCTCCAAACAACTCCTCCCCCTTGTAAGGCAATGACTCCATATGCCGCTTTGAGTCGGCGTCTCCCGTCCACTGTCGGGTCCACAAGAGTCGCCTAGCAGAAATAGACATAGCGTTTATTCTGGAGCTTAGTAAACAAATGTCTCTCTGAGCATCTCTCATATACAAGGCAGCATCTCTGATATGCTCAATGGTCATTAGAATGGTATCCCTATCTAAGGTGTCAATCTCCGTAGATAAGGAGTCTGCCCATGCCACGACAGCACTACAAACCCAGGCCGACGCCATAGCCGGTCTAACAATAGTACCTGAATGTGTGTAAATGTGCTTCATGGTAATTTCATGTTTGCGATCAGCAGGATCCTTGAGGGAAGCAGTATCCGGAGAAGGCAGTGCCACCTTCTTGGATAAGCGTGTCAGATCCTTGTCTACTTTAGGCGCAGATTCCCATCGTATCCTATCCTTCTGTGGAAAAGGATACGCCATAAGAATCCTTTTGGGAACCTGTAGTCTCCTATCCGGAGATTCCCAAGCCTTTTCGCACAATTCGCTTAGCTCAAATGAGGACGGAAACGTGACCTCAGGCTTTTTCCCTTTATACATGTGTACCCTCGAGTCAGGGACAGGGGGGGTTCCTCAGTAATATGCAAAACCTCTTTTATGGCAATAATCATGTATCGAATACCCTTTGCCACCTTAGGCTGTAATTTTGCATCCTCATAGTCGACACTAGAGTCAGTATCTGTGTCGGTATCTGTGTCAGCGACCTGGGATAATGGGGCGCTTTTGAGACCCTGAAGGTCCTGGCGCCACAGGGACAGGCACGGACTGGCTACCTGACTGATCCCTAGCTTCAGCCTTGTCTAACCTTTTATGCAGGAGATTCACATTTGCATTTAAGACATTCAGCATATCCACCCAGTCCGGTGTCGGCGTTGCCGCCGGCGACCTGACATTCAAACACTCCCCCTCCACATTAAGCGAGCCTTCCTCGTCAAACATGTCGACACACACGTACCGACAAACTTCACACAGGGAACCTCTTTTCTGAAGACAGTATCCCCTTCAAGGCCCTTTGGAGAGACAGAGAGAGAGTATGCCAGCACACACCCCAGCGCAATGACCCTGGAGACCAACACAAAATGTTTTTCCCCAGCAGCGCTGTATAATATCTTATCTGCCAATTATGTGCCCCCCCCCCCTCTCTTTTAAACACCCCTTCACCGTGTGTAAGCAGGGGAGAGTCCGGGGAGCTTCCTCTCAGCGTTCTGTGGAGAGAAAAATGGCGCTGGTGAGTGCTGAGGGAGAAGCCCCGCCCCCTTGGCGGCGGGCTTCTGTCCCGCTCAAAGTTATTGAAAAATGGCGGGGGCTCTTTTATATACATGTACAGTGCCCACCTGTACATGTATATTGGCCCTCATTCCGAGTTGATCGGTCGCAAGGCGAATTTAGCAGAGTTACACACGCTAAGCCGCCGCCTACTGGGAGTGAATCTTAGCTTCTTAAAATTGCGACCGATGTAATCGCAATATTGCGATTACAAACTACTTTGCAGTTTCTGAGTAGCTCGAGACTTACTCTGCCAGTGCGATCAGTTCAGTGCTTGTCGTTCCTGGTTTGACGTCACAAACACACCCAGCGTTCGCTCAGACACTCCCCCGTTTCTCCAGCAACTCCTGCGTTTTTTTCCGGAAACGGTAGCGTTTTCAAC
The DNA here is from genome assembly GCF_028390025.1 of Pseudophryne corroboree. NCBI lineage: Eukaryota > Metazoa > Chordata > Amphibia > Anura > Myobatrachidae > Pseudophryne > Pseudophryne corroboree. The sequence continues at coordinate 450,610 of NW_026967623.1, forward strand.
CACACGCCCATAAAACGCCGTGTTTCCGCCCAGTAACACCCATTTCCTGTCAATCACATTACGATCGCCGGAGCGATGAAAAAGCCGTGAGTAAAAATACTATCTTCATTGTTAAATTACTTGGCGCAGTCGCAGTGCGAATATTGCGCATGCGTACTAAGCGGATTTTCATTGCGATGCGATGAAAAATACCGAGCGAACGACTCGGAATGAGGGCCATTGTCTTTTGCCATAAGAGAGGTGTTATATTGTTGCCCAGGGCGCCCCCCCCCTGTGCCCTTACAGTGACCGGAGTATGTGAGGTGTATGGGAGCAATGACGCACAGCTGCGGTGCTGTGCGTTACCTCAGTGAAGCTCTGAAGGCTTCTGCCGCCTGAGACGTCTTCTGACTTTGTTTCTTCTGGCTCTGTGAGGAGAACGGCGGCGCGGCTCCGGGGGTGGATGCCCAGTAAGAACCGGTGTTCACCCCCTCCGGAGCTAATGGTGTCCAGTAGCAGAGGAAGCAGAGCCTATGTTAGACAAGAAGGTCTGCCCCTCTCTCCTCAGTCCCTCGATGCAGGGAGCCTGTTGCCAGCAGTGCTCCCTGTAAAAATGTAGAAAAAATCCAAACAAAAATGCTTTCTAGGCAGAGAACTCAGGGAGCTCCCTGCAGTGCACCCATCCTGCTCTGGGCACAGTGTAAAACTGAGGTCTGGAGGAGGGGCATAGAGGGTGGAGCCAGTGCACACCCAGAATCCAAAGCTTTCTTAAAGTGCCCATGTCTCCTGCGGAGCCCGTCTATTCCCCATGGTCCTTACGGAGTCCTCAGCATCCTCTAGGACGTTAGAGAAATAATGTTATAGAGCACAGTCTGGGACACTGGGGCAATGTAATCAGGAGAGAGGCAGACGTGTAATTATATGGGGCTCAGGCTGGTGTGTAACCATATTGTGTGGACGGAGTTGGGAGTGTGATAATGTTATAGAGCGCTGGGCAATTTCCTGGGTCTCAGTTCTGTGACACCGGTCGGGAGCAGACACGGATCACTGACCATACAAAGTAAAAAAACGGGTTTTGAAGAGCTGTGATTTTGAAGTCAGTGGAAAATAAGAATTTACTTACCGATAATTCTATTTCTCGTAGTCAGTAGTGGATGCTGGGAACTCCGTAAGGACCATGGGGAATAGCGGCTCCGCAGGAGACTGGGCACAAATAGAAAGCTTTAGTACTACCTGGTGTGCACTGGCTCCTCCCCCTATGACCCTCCTCCAAGCCTCAGTTAGGATACTGTGCCCGGACGAGCGTACACAATAAGGAAGGATTTTGAATCCCGGGTAAGACTCATACCAGCCACACCAATCACACCGTATAACTTGTGATCTGAACCCAGTTAACAGCATGATAACAGAGGAGCCTCTAGAAAAGATGGCTCACTACAACAATAACCCGATTTAGTTAACAATAACTATGTACAAGTATTGCAGACAATCCGCACTTGGGATGGGCGCCCAGCATCCACTACGGACTACGAGAAATAGAATTATCGGTAAGTAAATTCTTATTTTCTCTGACGTCCTAGTGGATGCTGGGAACTCCGTAAGGACCATGGGGATTATACCAAAGCTCCCAAACGGGCGGGAGAGTGCGGATGACTCTGCAGCACCGAATGGGCAAACACCAGGTCCTCCTCAGCCAGGGTATCAAATTTGTAGAATTTTGCAAACGTATTTGCCCCTGACCAAGTAGCTGCTCGGCAAAGTTGTAAAGCCGAGACCCCTCGGGCAGCCGCCCAAGATGAGCCCACTTTCCGTGTGGAATGGGCTTTTACAGATTTTGGCTGTGGCAGGCCTGCCACAGAATGAGCAAGCTGAATGGTACTACAAATCCAACGAGCAATAGTCTGCTTAGAAGCAGGAGCACCCAGCTTGTTGGGTGCATACAGGATAAACAGCGAGTCAGATTTTCTGACTCCAGCTGTCCTGGAAACATATATTTTCAGGGCCCTGACTACGTCCAGCAACTTTGAGTCCTCCAAGTCCCTAGTAGCCGCAGGTACCACAATAGGCTGGTTCAAGTGAAACCCTGAAACCACCTTAGGGAGAAATTGAGGACGAGTCCTCAATTCTGCCCTGTCCGTATGAAAAATTAGGTAAGGGCTTTTATATGACAAATCCGCCAATTCTGAGACACGCCTGGCTGAAGCCAGGGCCAACAGCATTACCACTTTCCATGTGAGATATTTTAAGTCCACAGTGGTGAGTGGTTCAAACCAATGTGCTTTTAGGAACCCCAAAACTACATTGAGATCCCAAGGTGCCACTGGAGGCACAAAAGGAGGCTGTATATGCAGTACCCCTTTGACAAACGTCTGAACCTCAGGAACTGAAGCCAGTTCTTTCTGGAAGAAAATCGACAGGGCCGAAATTTGAACCTTAATGGACCCTAATTTTAGGCCCATAGACAGTCCTGTTTGCAGGAAATGCAGGAAACGACCCAGTTGAAATTCCTCTGTAGGGGCCTTCCTGGCCTCGCACCACGCAACATATTTACGCCAAATACGGTGATAATGCTGCACGGTTACATCCTTCCTGGCTTTGATCAGGGTAGGGATGACTTCATCCGGAATGCCTTTTTCCTTCAGGATCCGGCGTTCAACCGCCATGCCGTCAAAAGCAGCCGCGGTAAGTCTTGGAACATACAGGGTCCCTGCTGGAGCAGGTCCCTTCTTAGAGGTAGAGGCCACGGGTCCTCTGTGAGCATCTCTTGAAGTTCCGGGTACCAAGTCCTTCTTGGCCAATCCGGAGCCACGAGTATAGTCCTTACTCCTCTCCTTCTTATGATTCTCAGTACCTTGGGTATGAGAGGCAGAGGAGGGAACACATACACTGACTGTTACACCCACGGTGTTACCAGAGCGTCCACAGCTATTGCCTGAGGGTCCCGTGACCTGGCGCAATACCTGTCTAGTTTTTTGTTGAGGCGGGACGCCATCATGTCCACCTTTGGTTTTTCCCAACGGTTCACAATCATGTGGATGACTTCTGGGTGAAGTCCCCACTCTCCCGGGTGGAGGTCGTGTCTGCTGAGGAAGTCTGCTTCCCAGTTGTCCACTCCCGGAATGAATACTGCTGACAGTGCTATCACATGATTTTCCGCCCAGCGAAGAATTCTTGCAACTTCTGCCATTGCCCTCCTGCTTCTTGTAGCGCCCTGTCTGTTTACGTGGGCGACTGCCGTGATGTTGTCCGACTGGATCAACACCGGCTGACCCTGAAGCAGAGGCCTTGCTAGGCTTAGAGCATTGTAAATGGCTCTTAGCTCCAGTATATTTATGTGAAGTGTTGTCTCCAGGCTTGACCACAAGCCCTGGAAATTTCTTCCTTGTGTGTCTGCTCCCCAGCCTCTCAGGCTGGCATCCGTGGTCACCAGGACCCAGTCCTGAATGCCGAATCTGCGGCCCTCTAGAAGATGAGCACTCTGCAACCACCACAGAAGAGACACCCTTGTCCTTGGGGACAGGGTTATCCGCTGATGCATCTGAAGATGCGATCCGGACCATTTTTCCAGCAGATCCCACTGGAACGTTCTTGCGTGGAATCTGCCGAATGGAATCGCTTCGTAGGAAGCTACCATCTTTCCCAGGACTCTTGTGCATTGAAGCACTGAGACTTGCCCTGGTTTCAGGAGGTTTCTGACCAGTTCGGATAGCTCCCTGGCTTTCTCCTCCGGAAGGAACACCTTTTTCTGGACTGTGTCCAGAATCATCCCTAGGAACAGAAGACGTGTTGTCGGAATCAGCTGCGATTTTGGGATATTTAGAATCCAGCCGTGCTGCCGTAGCACTACTTGAGATAGGGCTACTCCGACTACTAACTGTTCTCTGGATCTTGCTCTTATCAGGAGATCGTCCAAGTAAGGGATAATTAAAACGCCTTTTCTTCGAAGAAGAATCATCATTTCGGCCATTACCTTGGTAAAGACCCGGGGTGCCGTGGATAATCCAAACGGCAGCGTCTGAAACTGATAGTGACAGTTTTGTACCACAAACCTGAGGTACCCTTGATGAGAAGGGTAAATGGGGACATGGAGGTAGGCATCTTTGATGTCCAGAGACACCATATAGTCCCCCTCTTCCAGGTTCGCGATCACTGCCCTGAGTGACTCCATCTTGAATTTGAACCTCTGTATGTAAGTGTTCAAAGACTTCAGATTTAAAATAGGTCTCACCGAGCCGTCCGGCTTCGGTACCACAAACAGCGTGGAATAATACCCCTTCCCTTGTTGCAGGAGGGGTACCTTGATTATCACCTGCTGGGAATACAGCTTGTGAACTGCCTCCAATACTGCCTGTCTGTCGCAGGGAGACGTTGGTAAAGCAGACTTCAGGAACCGGCGAGGGGGAGACGTCTCGAACTCCAATTTGTACCCCTGAGATACTACTTGAAGGATCCAGGGGTCCACTTGCGAGTGAGCCCACTGCGCGCTGAAATTCTTGAGACGGGCCCCCACGGTGCCTGAGTCCGCTTGTAAGGCCCCAGCGTCATGCTGAGGACTTGGCAGAAGCGGGAGAGGGCTTTTGTTCCTGGGAATTGGCTGTCTGTTGCAGTCTTTTTCCCCTTCCTCTGCCCCGGGGCAGAAAAGAGGAACCTTTTGCCCGCTTGCCCTTATGGGGACGAAAGGACTGAGCCTGATAAGACGGCGTCTTTTTATGCTGAGAGGCGACCTGGGGTAAAAAAGGTGGATTTCCCAGCAGTTGCCGTGGCCACCAGGTCCGATAGACCGACCCCAAATAACTCCTCCCCTTTATAAGGCAATATTTCCATATGCCGTTTAGAATCCGCATCACCTGACCACTGTCGCGTCCATAACCATCTTCTGGCAGATATGGACATCGCACTTACTCTTGATGCCAGAGTGCAAATATCCCTCTGTGCATCTCGCATATATAGAAATGCATCTTTTAAATGCTCTATAGCAGGGGTGGCCAGACTTTTGGAGTCGGTGATCTACTGTGAAAGCTAAAAAGCTTTTGTGATCTACCTAGGAGGAATAATAGCGCGCGCCGTAGGCGCGCGCGCAAAAAAAGGGGGCGTGGCATAACAAAAAGTGGGCGTGCTATAACTAAAAGTGGGCGTGGTATATATAAAAAAAAAGGGACGTAGCCTTGCTGCGCAGAGTGTAATGACTACCTCACGCAAAATAACACATTGGCCCCCACAGGTAAAAACCTCAAACACATATGCCCCCAGTGCCAGATACACATGCCCCCACAGTGCCAGATATGCCCCCACAGTGCCAGATACACATGCCCCCACAGTGCCATGTGCCCACAGTGCCAGATATGCCCCCACAGTGCCAGATACAGATATGCCCCCACAGTGCCATGTGCCCGCAGAGCCACATATGACCCCACAGTGCCAGATATGCCCCCACACTGCCAGATATGCCCCCACACTGCCAGACATGCCCCCACAGTGCCATGTGCCCGCAGAGCCAGATATGCCCAGTGCCACATATGACCCCACAGTGCCATGTGCCCACAGTGCCAGATACAGATATGCCCCCACAGTGCCAGATACAGATATGCCCCCACAGCGCCAGATTACAGATATGCCCCCACAGTGCCAGATATGCCCCCACAGTGCCATGTGCCCGCAGTGCCAGATATTCCCCCAGTGCCACATATGACCCCACAGTGCCATGTGCCCACAGTGCCAGATACAGATATGCCCCCACAGTGCCAGATACAGATATGCCCCCACAGCGCCAGATTACAGATATGCCCCCACAGTGCCAGATATGCCCCCACAGTGCCATGTGCCCGCAGTGCCAGATATTCCCCCAGTGCCACACATGACCCCACAGTGCCAGACATGCCCCCACAGTGCCAGATATGCCCCCAGTGTCATGTGCCCGCAGAGCCAGATATGCCCCCAGTGCCACACACGACCCCACAGTGCCAGACATGCCCCCACAGTGCCAGATATGCCCCCAGTGCCATGTGCCCGCAGAGCCAGATATTCCCCCAGTGCCACACATGACCCCACAGTGCCAGACATGCCCCCACAGTACCAGATATGCCCCCACAGTGCCAGATATGCCCCCACAGTGCCATGTGCCCGCAGAGCCAGATATGCCCCCAGTGCCACACATGACCCCACAGTGCCAGACATGCCCCACAGTGCCAGATATGCCCCCAGTGCCATGTGCCCGCAGAGCCAGATATGCCCCCAGTGCCACACACGACCCCACAGTGCCAGACATGCCCCCACAGTGCCAGATATGCCCCCAGTGCCAGATATGCCCCCACAGTGCCATGTGCCCGCAGAGCCAGATATTCCCCCAGTGCCACACATGACCCCACAGTGCCAGACATGCCCCCACAGTACCAGATATGCCCCCACAGTGCCAGATATGCCCCCACAGTGCCATGTGCCCGCAGAGCCAGATATGCCCCCAGTGCCACACATGACCCCACAGTGCCAGACATGCCCCCACAGTACCAGATATGCCCCCACAGTGCCAGATATGCCCCCACAGTGCCATGTGCCCGCAGAGCCAGATATGCCCCCAGTGCCACACATGACCCCACAGTGCCAGACATGCCCCACAGTGCCAGATATGCCCCCAGTGCCATGTGCCCGCAGAGCCAGATATGCCCCCAGTGCCACACACGACCCCACAGTGCCAGACATGCCCCCACAGTGCCAGATATGCCCCCAGTGCCAGATATGCCCCCACAGTGCCATGTGCCCGCAGAGCCAGATATGCCCCCAGTGCCACACATGACCCCACAGTGCCAGACATGCCCCCACAGTGCCAGATATGCCCCCACAGTGCCATGTGCCCGCAGAGCCAGATATTCCCCCAGTGCCACACATGACCCCACAGTGCCAGACATGCCCCCACAGTACCAGATATGCCCCCACAGTGCCATGTGCCCGCAGAGCCAGATATGCCCCCAGTGCCAGACATGTATAGACTATAGAACAGGTTACCGTTGGTGTGTGGTGAGCGCAGCGCGCGCCTCTCCTGCCTGCTGCTCCCGCTCTGCCTCCTCAGTCTGACGGCAGCGTGTATGGCTCAAATCAGGTGCCGGTCCGCGAGCTCTCATTGGCTAACGAACCGGCACCTGATTTGAGCTATACACTCGGCCGTCAGACTGAGGAGACAGAGCGGGAGCGGAGGGCAGGAGAGGCGCGGCTTCGGGTGGCTGGGCGGCGGATCGCGATCGACTGGTCGCATGTCCGCGATCGACCAGTCGATCGCGATCGACTGTTTGGCCACCCGTGCTCTATAGTCAACAATATACTGTCCCTATCCAGGGTATCAATATTTTCAGTCAGGGAATCCGACCAAGCCACCCCAGCGCTGCACATCCAGGCTGAGGCGATTGCTGGTCGCAGTATAACACCAGTATGTGTGTATATACTTTTTAGGATATTCTCCAGTTTTCTGTCACCTGGTACCTTGAGGGCGGCCGTATCAGGAGACGGTAACGCCACTTGTTTTGATAAGCGTGTGAGCGCCTTATCCACTCTAGGGGGTGTTTCCCAACGCGCCCTAACCTCTGGCGGGAAAGGGTATAATGCCAATAACTTTTTAGAAATTATCAGTTTTTTATCGGGGGAAACCCACGCTTCATCACACACCTCATTTAATTCATCTGATTCAGGAAAAACTACGGGTAGTTTTTTTCACACCCCACATAATACCCTTTTTAGTGGTACTTGCAGTATCAGAAATGTTTAAAACCTCTCTCATTGCAGTGATCATGTAACGTGTGGCCCTACTGGAAGTCACGTTTGTCTCCTCACCGTCGACACTGGAGTCAGTATCCGTGTCGACGTCTGTATCTACCATCTGAGGTAACGGGCGTTTTAGAGCCCCTGATGGTTTCTGAGACGCCTGGACAGGGACTAGCTGATTAGTCGGCTGTCTCATGTCATCAACTGTCTTTTGTAAAGAGCTGACATTGTCACGTAAATCCTTCCATAAAGCCATCCACTCAGGTGTCGACTCCCTAGGGGGTGACATCTCTATTATAGGCAATTGCTCCGCCTCCACATCATTTTCCTCCTCATACATGTTGACACAAACGTACCGACACACAGCACACGCACAGGGAATGCTCTGATAGAGGACAGGACCCCACTAGCCCTTTGGGGAGACAGAGGGAGAGTATGCCAGCACACACCAGAGCGCTATATATATATATATATATATATATATATATATATATATATATATATATATATATATATATATATATATAGGAACAACCTTTTTAAGTGTTTCTCCCTTTATAGCTGCTGTATTGTTAATATCCCGCCAATTCGTGCCCCCCTCTCTTTTTTACCCTGTTTCTGTAGTGCAGGACTGCAGGGGAGAGTCAGAGAGACGTCCTTCCAGCGGAGCTGTGAGGGAAAATGGCGCCTGTGTGCGGAGGAGATAGGCTCCGCCCCCTTCTCGGCGGCCTTTCTCCCGCTTTTTGTGGAAATCTGGCAGGGGTTAAAATTCATCCATATAGCCCAGGGGGCTATATGTGATGCATTTTCGCCAGCCAAGGTGTTTCTATTGCTGCTCAGGGCGCCCCCCCCCCCCTAGCGCCCTGCACCCTCAGTGACCGGAGTGTGAAGTGTGCTGAGAGCAATGGCGCACAGCTGCAGTGCTGTGCGCTACCTTGTGGAAGACAGGATGTCTTCTGCCGCCGATTTTCCGGACCTGTTCTTGCTTCTGGCTCTGTAAGGGGGCCGGCGGCGCGGCTCTGGGACCGAGCTCCAAGGCTGGGCCTGTGATCGGTCCCTCTGGAGCTAATGGTGTCCAGTAGCCTAAGAAGCCCAATCCACTCTGCACACAGGTGAGTTCGCTTCTTCTCCCCTTAGTCCCTCGATGCAGTGAGCCTGTTGCCAGCAGGTCTCACTGAAAATAAAAAAACCTAATCTAAAACTTTCACTAAGAAGCTCAGGAGAGCCCCTAGTGTGCACCCTTCTCGTTCGGGCACAGAGATCTAACTGAGGCTTGGAGGAGGGTCATAGGGGGAGGAGCCAGTGCACACCAGGTAGTACTAAAGCTTTCTATTTGTGCCCAGTCTCCTGCGGAGCCGCTATTCCCCATGGTCCTTACGGAGTTCCCAGCATCCACTAGGACATCAGAGAAAAGGGGATTTATCCATAGTTCTGTCCCTTCTGCTTCCCATTATACACGCTGCACCACTCGCCATATAATCACTAGCCCTCCACCTATACAGTATTATATATGTACAGAATATGCCACGTAGAGACGGCCATCCTGCCGCAAATAACTGGATATAAGAACTTTATGAGCTTTGAAGTGGGTTCAAGAGAAACCACAGTAAAATTACAGGCCCGGCAACCTAGAGCAGTAAAAGCTACAGGAGCAAAACGATTAAGGAGAAAGCGGCGAGAGCAGAGCGCAGTGGGAGAGAGCGGCGAGAGCAGAGCGCAGTGGGAGAGAGCGGCGAGAGCAGCGGGCAGTGGGAGAGAGCGGCGGGCAGTGGGAGAGAGCGGCGGGCAGTGGGAGAGAGCGGCGGGCAGTGGGAGAGAGCGGCGGGCAGTGGGAGAGAGCGGCGGGCAGTGGGAGAGAGCAGATCACATACACACAGAAAGGGACAATTCCAGGAATCATTCTGGAGCGCACATGAATAATGACAGAGAATGAGACTCATCAGAATAGCTCTGGCAGAATGACGCGTTCCCCAGCCGCCTGTTCCTGCCTATGTGCAGTCATCTGCTATTTTGGGGCATAATAAATAAATGGACACTGTATAGCCATTTCTCGTAATCTGAAATGCGCACAATGGTGCGGCGTAGTCCGTCTCCCTCTCCCTAGATATTACATGTATACAGTGGGAATAATATTGTTTCGCCATAGATTTAAATGGAAATTAATTAATGAATTTCTCATTGGATAATAAATGTGGACAACAAAGACCAGTGAATTCGGCTGAGTAGAAATAAAAGATTAATAAACATTATTGGAAAACTGTGCATAGAGCGCAAGCAACAAGCGTGCGAGAGCTGCAGAGCGTGTTGTGCGAGAGCTGCAGAGCGTGTTGTGCGAGAGCTGCAGAGCGTGTTGTGCGAGAGCTGCAGAGCGTGTTGTGCGAGAGCGTGTTGTGCGGGTGGGGGGTGTATGTGTGCACAAGCCAATTCCCTGGCATCGAGCGTGTTACACAGGAAATGTTGGCTACAATCCTATTGATCTAGTTTAAGTTGCAGCAGCGCTATTCGCCTTTCCCAGTCCGAGCATAACGTCCGTGAGAAACCAAAATCATACAAAAGGAATGTAATTAGCTACAGAGCACCTACTGCAGCAAGTGCCACTACCAAAATCACTTACTAATAATGATATACATTAACCAACACATCTTCACATGTGCCTAGAACACTCCCCAGTGCACTGCTTCAGCCTCTCAGGCAGCGAGATGGGCCCAGCAGCCCCAGACCTTCCCCCCACAGGCAGCGAGATGGGCCCAGCAGCCCCAGACCTTCCCACCACAGGCAGCGAGATGGGCCCAGCAGCCCCAGACCTTCCCCCCACAGGCAGCGAGATGGGCCCAGCAGCCCCAGACCTTCTCACCACAGGCAGCGAGATGGGCCCAGCAGCCCCAGACCTTCCCACCACAGGCAGCGAGATGGGCCAGGCAGCCCCAGACCTTCCCACCACAGGCAGCGAGATGGGCCCAGCAGCCCCAGACCTTCCCACCACAGGCAGCGAGATGGGCCCAGCAGCCCCAGACCTTCCCACCACAGGCAGCGAGATGGGCCCAGCAGTCCCAGACCTTCCCTACACAGAAAGCGAGATGGGCCCAGCAGCCCCAGACCTTCCCTACACAGAAAGCGAGATGGGCCCAGCAGACCCAGACCTTCCCACCACAGGCAGCGAGATGGGCCCAGCAGCCCCAGACCTTCCCACCACAGGCAGCGAGATGGGCCCAGCAGCCCCAGAACTTCCCACCACAGGCAGAGAGATGGGCCCAGCAGCCCCAGACCTTCCCACCACAGGCAGCGAGATGGGCCCAGCAGCCCCAGATCTTCCCACCACAGGCAGCGAGATGGGCCCAGCAGCCCCAGACCTTCCCACCACAGGCAGCGAGATGGGCCCAGCAGCCCCAGATCTTCCCACCACAGGCAGCGAGATGGGCCCAGCAGCCCCAGATCTTCCCACCACAGGCAGCGAGATGGGCCCAGCAGCCCCAGACCTTCCCACCACAGGCAGCGAGATGGGCCCAGCAGTCCCAGACCTTCCCTACACAGAAAGCGAGATGGGCCCAGCAGCCCCAGACCTTCCCACCACAGGCAGCGAGATGGGCCCAGCAGCCCCAGACCTTCCCACCACAGGCAGCGAGATGGGCCCAGCAGCCCCAGACCTTCCCACCACAGGCAGCGAGATGGGCCCAGCAGTCCCAGACCTTCCCTACACAGAAAGCGAGATGGGCCCAGCAGCCCCAGACCTTCCCTACACAGAAAGCGAGATGGGCCCAGCAGACCCAGACCTTCCCCCCCACAGGCAGCGAGATGGGCCCAGCAGCCCCAGACCTTCCCCCCCAACAGGCAGCGAGATGGGCCCAGCAGTCCCAGACCTTCCCCCCAGAGGCAGCGAGATGGGCCCAGCAGCCCCAGACCTTCCCTACACAGGCAGCGAGATGGGCCAAGCAGCACCAGACCTTCCCCCACAGGCAGCGAGATGGGCCCAGCAGCCCCAGATCTTCCCACCACAGGCAGCGAGATGGGCCCAGCAGCCCCAGATCTTCCCACCACAGGCAGCGAGATGGGCCCAGCGGCCCCAGACCTTCCCCACCACAGGCAGCGAGATGGGCCCAGCAGCCCCAGATCTCCCCCCCCACAGGCAGCAAGCAGACTATAGGAAAAACAGGTCTCCCACCCTTCCAGATCGCTTACCGTATTAATGCAGGGCAGTTCTTTGTTAAGCAGCCAGGGCAGAGACAGCTTTCCCTCCCCGCGGTAGCAGGACTGTATCCTCTCCTTTATGTGTTTGTTGATCTGGCTGAGGGTGAAAAGGCAAAGAACAGACTCACGTGGAGGGTTGGATCTGTTCTTCTGTCCTTGTGAGAAGACGGTGTATAGAACAGCCTCATCCTCTGGTATCCCTAGTTCTTGTGCCAGTTTCTGCCCTGGCCGGTTAAGATAGGCACTCTGAATAAGCCTGTATTCTACTCCGTCTTTTGTGCATCCAATAGGGAACTCCACATAAGAGTAGAACTCTGGGTCTCCGGAGCACATCCGCACAATCTTAGAAGTGAAGAACTTTTCCCCGGTGGCATCCAGCAATGTCTGTTGTGTATCCAATTGTAATGTCAAAAAATACACAAAGCCACCACTGACAAAGCCATACACATAGTATATGTCAAAGGACGGGTGCAGCGAGAGGGTGTCAGAGGGCACCTTTATCTGAGAAGACACAAACTCATCCTGGTACACCAGGCGGAACATCTCCTCGTTCTCCTCGTTTCTCACAAGCTTGCGGCTGGAGAGAGTGGGGAAATACTCCGATTTGCCATCGATAGAAGTACCAATGAAAAGTTTGCTCTGCTCTGCATCTTGTTCCACAATCACCCCAGTCATTGAGTCCGGCTCCCTTGCCCCAGATAAATAATGCTCCTTACGGTGGTGGGGTTCTCCCAGTTTAAAGAGATTGTCTAGCCTTAGAAACTGGCATATCCCTTGCCATACACTGCCACAGGCCACCACCCTATTACCCGTGTAGTCAATCAACAAAAGTCTATTGACGTTGTCAGAGGGAGAGAGCTTGTGAGTGCAGACACGGACAGAGGGCGGGGGGTAGCAGCGCGAGTTATCGTCAATAGGGCCAGTCAGGTGAGAGCGCAACTCCGTCAGGTTCTCCGACAGCTTGTAGACTCTGTTCACTGCACCAATGTAAACGTCCCCTGTGTGCTTGTGCACGGCGAGGTGTGTAAGAGACGTGTCGGACACTGTAAAGCTCGGGAACGTGGCCGCCTTGGTGATGGAACACAAAAGAAGAAAGTAGGAAGCCAGGAAGTCCTGTAACTGCCCCATGGTGTGTCCTTACAGCAGCTTCTTGTGACAATATCCAGAGTGACTCGTCAGGGTCCACATTCAGCGGAGCATTGGTGGGACTGTAACACAAACACAATGACACGTTATACACAGCAGCTGCAGACACTGGACAGTAATACACTCAGCTATTCCCAGTCCATTCCGTCCAATGTGTATAACACTATAACACAGGAAGACATCAGGGTGACGGGAGCCTCAGATTATTGTGCTATAGGGGACCTTCTTCCCTGTCCCCAATCATACATAAACCAGCCCTTCTAATTACTGCAAAGAGTAACGAGCAGCTTCTGTAATGCAGTAACAGGCCTCCATACTCCCCACTACGCCATCCTGCAGCACCCCACTCATCCCACTACGACATCCCAGCACTTATGGTCCCAATTATGCCATGATATGATCCACCTTTGATCCGAGCTCTTACTAAGGACACAGTCAGTTACCTTCCGCACCACATGACTGTACCATGCCGACGTTATATAACCCTCTTATTTCAGTACAGCAAGATGAGGGAATCCTAGGGTGCCCCCAGTAACCTGCCGCTCCCACCCAGTGCCCCCAGTAACCTGCCGCTCCCGCCCAGTGCCCCCCACTAACCTGCCGCTCCCGCCCAGAGCCCCCACTAACCTGCCGCTCCCGCCCAGAGCCCCCACTAACCTGCCGCTCCCGCCCAGAGCCCCCACTAACCTGCCGCTCCCGCCCAGAGCCCCCACTAACCTGCCGCTCCCGCCCAGAGCCCCCACTAACCTGCCGCTCCCGCCCAGAGCCCCCACTAACCTGCCGCTCCACGCCCAGTGCCCCCACTAACCTGCCGCTCCCGCCCAGTGCCCCCACTAACCTGCCGCTCCCACCCAGTGCCCCCATTAACCTGCCGCTCCCGCCCAGTGCCCCCACTAACCTGCCGCTGCCGCCCAGTGCCCCCACTAACCTGCCGTTGCCGCCCAGTGCCCCCAGTAACTTGCCGCTGCCGCCCAGTGCCCCCACTAACCTGCCGCTCCCGCCCAGTGCCCCAAGTAACCTGCCGCTTCCGCCCAGTGCCCCCCAGAAACCTGCCGCTCCCGCCCAGTGCCCCCAGTAACCTGCCGCTTCCGCCCAGTGCCCCCCAGAAACCTGCCGCTCCCGCCCAGTGCCCCCAGTAACCTGCCGCTTCCGCCCAGTCCCCCCAGTAACCTGCCGCTCCGACCCAGTGCCCCCAGTAACCTGCCGCTCCCGCCCAGTGCCCCCAGTAACCTCCCAAACCCGCCCAGTGCCCCCAGAAACCTCCCGCCCAGTGCCCCCAGTAACCTGCCACTTCTATGTTGGGGAGTGGGATAATCAGCACAACAATGTGTCCTGTCTCCTGTGTCGGGGAAGCTAGTACCAATGAGTTGTCCAAACTCGTCTGGTAAGTGGACATTACTGGGGGCACTGGGCGGGAGCGGCAGGTTACTGGGGGCACTGGGCGGCAGGTTACTGGGGGCACTGGGCGGGAGCGGCAGGTTACTGGGGGCACTGGGCGGAAGCGGCAGGTTACTGGGGGCACTGGGCGGAAGCGGCAGGTTACTGGGGGCACTGGGCGGGAGCGGCAGGTTACTGGGGGCACTGGACGGGAGCGGCAGGTTACTGGGGGCACTGGACGGGAGCGGCAGGTTACTGGGGGCACTGGACGGGAGCGGCAGGTTACTGGGGGCACTGGACGGGAGCGGCAGGTTACTGGGGGCACTGGACGGTAGGTTACTGGGGGCACTGGGCGGTAGGTTACTGGGGGCACTGGGCGGTAGGTTACTGGGGGCACTGGACGGGAGCGGCAGGTTACTGGGGGCACTGGGCGGCAGGTTACTGGGGGCACTGGGCGGCAGGTTACTGGGGGCACTGGGCGGCAGGTTACTGGGGGCACTGGGCGGCAGGTTACTGGGGGCACTGGGCGGCAGGTTACTGGGGGCACTGGGCGGCAGGTTACTGGGGGCACTGGGCGGAAGCGGCAGGTTACTGGGGGCACTGGGCGGAAGCGGCAGGTTACTGGGGGCACTGGGCGGAAGCGGCAGGTTACTGGGGGCACTGGGCGGAAGCGGCAGGTTACTGGGGGCACTGGGCGGAAGCGGCAGGTTACTGGGGGCACTGGGCGGAAGCGGCAGGTTACTGGGGGCACTGGGCGGAAGCGGCAGGTTACTGGGGGCACTGGGCGGAAGCGGCAGGTTACTGGGGGCACTGGGCGGAAGCGGCAGGTTACTGGGGGCACTGGGCGGAAGCGGCAGGTTACTGGGGGCACTGGGCGGAAGCGGCAGGTTACTGGGGGCACTGGGCGGAAGCGGCAGGTTACTGGGGGCACTGGGCGGAAGCGGCAGGTTACTGGGGGCACTGGGCGGAAGCGGCAGGTTACTGGGGGCACTGGGCGGGAGCGGCAGGTTACTGGGGGCACTGGGCGGGAGCGGCAGGTTACTGGGGGCACTGGGCGGGAGCGGCAGGTTACTGGGGGCACTGGACGGGAGCGGCAGGTTACTTGGGGCACTGGGCGGAAGCGGCAGGTTACTGGGGGCACTGGGAGGAAGCGGCAGGTTACTGGGGGCACTGGGAGGAAGCGGCAGGTTAGTGGGGGCACTGGGAGGAAGCGGCAGGTTACTGGGGGCACTGGGCGGAAGCGGCAGGTTACTGGGGGCACTGGGCGGAAGCGGCAGGTTACTGGGGGCACTGGACGAGAGTGGCAGGTTACTGGGGGCACTGGACGAGAGTGGCAAGTTACTGGGGGCACTGGACGAGAGCGGCAGGTTACTGGGGGCACTGGGCGGGAGCGGCAGGTTACTGGGGGCACTGGGCGGGAGCGGCAGGTTACTGGGGGCACAGGGCAGGACCGGGAGGTTACTTCAGGGTTGCACTTAGAAGCCTCTGATGGGCTGGGCTGCTGGGAGAGGGGGGGGGGTGCATCAGGTCAATAAGGGGAGGACACAGGAATTTCCCAGGTCACGGGTGTAGTGTGAAAGGGGATCTGAGCTGGAAAATTCCCGAGTCCTATGTCTGAAAGTTGTATCATTAGGAATCATTTTATTTATATACCGCTCTTTCTCCAATGGGACTCATGGCGCTTCACAGATACATACCTCCCAACTGTCCCCATTCCAGCGGGACACACCTGCTATTCAGACACTGGGGGTAATTACTGCAGGGGGGGCAGATGTAACATGTGCAGAGAGAGTTAGATTTGGGTGGGTTATACGGTTTCTGTGCAGGGTAAATACTGGCTGCTTTATTTTTACACTGCAAATTAGATTGCAGATTGAACACACCCCACCCAAATCTAACTCTCTCTGCACATGTTACATCTGCCCCACCTGCAGTGCAGCATGGTTTTGCCCATTAGCTAACACATTTGCTGCTGCGATCAGGTCTGAATTACCCCCATTGTCCTGCAGGCGGGGGAGGGGGCGGGGGGCGCTGTGATCACTGCTGCGCTGGAAACATGTGCGCAGCATCTAACAGTGCGGGGAGGGGAGCAGGGGGCACTGGGCGGGTGAGGGATGATAGACCTACAGTGTCTAGTTAGACAGTCAATAGACAGACACCATATGTTAGACATTAGGTCGAAGGGGTTAACAGGTCAACATGAAAATGGTTGACACAAAAAAAAGGTAGACACCATGTTTTTTGCATTTTTGTGGTTTGTGTGGATAGTTTTGTTATCTGGGACCCCCACTTGTAGAAAGGCATACGCTCGCCACGCTGCGCTCGCCACAAGGTTTATAACCAACTCCATGCCGACACGGATAGAGAACGTATGAAATGGTCCAAAAACCTAATGTCTGTCTAACACATGGTGTCTGTCTACTGACTGTCTAACTAGACATTATCATCCGGATACCGCACTGGGCGCCCCTCCAAAGTGAGGATAACAGGGGTAGTGAAGCGAGGCCACGCCTCCTTTATCCGAGGCCCCACCCCTTTTTCAGGCACGCCAAGTCCTGCTTGTTTGACGTTAATAGTTGGTAGGCGTGCAGATAGCATGAACATAACAGAAATCAGAGCATGGAGATAGGAGAAATGGTCTGGCAGCCATTTTGGGTCATGGGTCGCAGGATTATTCCTCCTCCCCATGATGCACCCAGCGGCAGCAGCAGGTATAGGTGCACCACACAGGATTACACTGGGCAGAACAGGCAATGCCTGGAACGGACGACACAGGAACACTAGGCGAGCACCAGGCATCGTTCATTCTACAGAGTACCAGGCCAGGCAGCCATGATGGGGGAATAAGCAATACATGGAAATAAGACATATACCAGGATAAATAGAGTACCCACTGCATGAACACCTCCATAGGTGGCTCACCCTGCTCCTGACAGTACAAGGCAGCCGCCTAGGGCACACTACAGTCAGGGAACGCTCAGGAGCACGATGCAATGATGTAAGAGGCATGTGCCGGCTTCTGTTACTACATTTTCTAACGTCTTCAGATTTATTGATCCCATTAAAAAAAAATAGTATCTAAAAGAAGTGGATTCAGCTTTCTGTAAGGGGATTGGGGGTCATTACTGAACCACACTTTCTATGAGATACAGGGCAGATGGGTCACTAACCTACTTGTTAAGCCCCATAGGGTGCAGGAAAGGAGCAGAGAAGAAAACTCTGCGTTAAATGCACATTCTGGTTGATTCAATATTCATGTTGAGTGAATGGGCGCGAGTGCCGCAGACGCCTGTAACACATCGCAGATGTTGCCGCTTTTCTCCACCTATACCTCATCTCTTGGTAACTAATCAGCTCTTTTGGATTTCAGTATTATGTGTACACAGATGATACTCATATCTACCTATCCTCCCCTGACTTGTCACCATCTGTACTGGGCCGGGTCACTGATGCCTTTCTGCCATTTCATCCTGGATGACTTCTCGCCACCTCAAACTTAATATTTCCAAAGACAGAGTTACTTATATTTCCTCCGGCCAATAGTAGTTTCCAACCTGATATCTCCATTACTGCTGAGAACTCGGCAATCATCCCTACCCCACAAGCTCGCTGCCTAGGTGTCACCCTGACTCTGATCTGTCCTTTATCCCACATTCAGTCTCTAAATCATGTTACATACATCTAAGAAACATCTAGAATACAACCATATCTTACACAAGACCCAGATAACACTCTAATCCACGCTCTCATTATCTCCCGCACTGATTATTGTAATAGTCTCCTGACCGGTCTTCCCAAACATAGACTCTCACCACTACAATCCATTCTGAATGCAGCTGCGAGGCTAATCTTCCTCGCTAGACGCTCATCGTCCGCTCTGTCAGTCCCTCCATTGGTTACCGGTATTCTACCATATTAAATATAAAATACTTTCTCTATCGTCCTAAGTGGATGCTGGGGTTCCTGAAAGGACCATGGGGAATAGCGGCTCCGCAGGAGACAGGGCACAAAAAAGTAAAGCTTTTACCAGATCAGGTGGTGTGCACTGGCTCCTCCCCCTATGACCCTCCTCCAGACTCCAGTTAGATTTTGTGCCCGAACGAGAAGGGTGCAATCTAGGTGGCTCTCCTAAAGAGCTGCTTAGAGAAAGTTTAGCTTAGGTTTTTTACTTTACAGTGAGTCCTGCTGGCAACAGGATCACTGCAACGAGGGACTTAGGGGAGAAGTAGTGAACTCACCTGCGTGCAGAGTGGATTTGCTGCTTGGCTACTGGACACTAGCTCCAGAGGGACGATCACAGGTACAGCCTGGATGGTCACCGGAGCCGCGCCGCCGGCCCCCTTGCAGACGCTGAAGAGAGAAGAGGTCCAAAATCGGCGGCTGAAGACTCCTGAGTCTTCATAAAGGTAGCGCACAGCACTGCAGCTGTGCGCCATTTTCCTCTCAGCACACTTCACACAACAGTCACTGAGGGTGCAGAGCGCTGGGGGGGGCGCTCT
The DNA here is from genome assembly GCF_028390025.1 of Pseudophryne corroboree. NCBI lineage: Eukaryota > Metazoa > Chordata > Amphibia > Anura > Myobatrachidae > Pseudophryne > Pseudophryne corroboree. The sequence continues at coordinate 469,545 of NW_026967623.1, forward strand.
GAGAGGCAAATAAAAACCTTATTAGAGGCAAAAAATACCTCACATATAGCCCACAGAGGCTATATGGAGATATTTAACCCCTGCCTAACTTCAAAAATAGCGGGAGACGAGCCCGCCGTAAAAGGGGCGGGGCCTATCTCCTCAGCACACAGCGCCATTTTCTCTCACAGAAAAGCTGGAGAGAAGGCTCCCAGGCTCTCCCCTGCACTGCACTACAGAAACAGGGTTAAAACAGAGAGGGGGGGCACTGATTTTGGCGATATTGTATATATATATAAAAGATGCTATAAGGGAGAAACACTTATATAAGGTTGTCCCTATATAATTATAGCGTTTTTGGTGTGTGCTGGCAGACTCTCCCTCTGTCTCCCCAAAGGGCTAGTGGGTCCTGTCCTCTGTCAGAGCATTCCCGGTGTGTGTGCTGTGTGTCGGCACGTGTGTGTCGACATGTATGAGGACGATGTTGGTGAGGAGGCGGAGAAATTGCCTGTAATGGTGATGTCACTCTCTAGGGAGTCGACACCGGAATGGATGGCTTATTTAGAGAATTACGTGAGAATGTCAACACGCTGCAAGGTCGGTTGACGACATGAGACGGCCGACAATCTATTAGGACCGGTCCAGGCGTCTCAGAAACACCGTCAGGGGTTTTAAAAACGCCCATTTACCTCAGTCGGTCGACACAGACACAGACACGGACACTGAATACAGTGTCGACGGTGAATAAACAAACGTATTTCTCATTAGGGCCACACGTTAAGGGCAATGAAGGAGGTGTTACGTGTTTCTGATACTACAAGTACCACAAGAAAGGGTATTATGTGGGAGTGGAAAAAACTACCTGTAGTTTTTCCTGAATCAGATAAAATAAAATGAAGTGTGTGATGATGCGTAGGGTTACCCCGATAGCAAATATTGGCGTTATACCCTTTCCCGCCAGAAATTAGGGTACGTTGGGAAACACCCCTTAGGGTGATAAGGCGCTCACACGCTTATCAAGTGGCGTTACCGTCTCCAGATACGGCCGCCCTCAAGGAGCCAGCTGATAGGAAGCTGGAAAAATATCCTAAAAAGTATATACACACATACGGTGGTTATACTGCGACCAGCGATCGCCATCAGCCTGGAGATGCAGTGCTGGGTTGGCTTGGTCGGATTCCCTGACTGAAAATATTTTATTCATGTAGAGCATTTAATAGGATGCATTCTATATATATGTATGTGAGATGCACAGAGGGATATTTGCTCTCTGGCATCAAGATAAGTGCGTTGTCCATATCTCCCAGAAGATGTCAGGGACACGACAGTGGTCAGGTGATACAGATCCCATACGGCAGATGGAAGTATTGCTGTATAAAGGGAAGGAGTTATTTGGGGGTCGGTCCATCGGACCTGGGGACCACAGCAACAGCTGGGAAATCCAACCTTTTTTACCCCAAGTTACATCTCAGCTAAAAAAGACACCGTCTTTTCAGCCTCAATCTTTCCTTTCCCATGAGGGCATGCAGGCAAAAGGCCAGTCATATCTGCCCAGACATAGAGGTAAGGGAAGTAGACTGCAGCAGGCAGCCCTTTCCCAGGAAAAGAAGCCCTCCACCGCGTCTGCCAAGTCCTCAGCATGACGCTGGGGCCATGCAAGCGGACTCAAGGTGGGGGGGTAGTCTCAAGAGTCTCAGGGCGCAGTGGGATCACTCGCAAGTTGACCCCTAGATCGTACGAGTATTATCCCAGGGGTAAAGATTGGAGAGTCGAGACATCTTCTCCTCGCAGGTTCCTGAAGTCTGCTTTACCAACGGCTCCCTCCGACAGGGAGGCAGCATTGGAAACAATTCACAAGCTGTATATCCAGCAGGTGATAATCAAAGTACCCCTCCTACGACAAGGAAAAGGGTATTATTTTTCCACACTATATTGTGGTACTGAAGCCAGACGGCTTGGTGACACATAGTCTAAATCTAAAATGTTTTGAACACTTACATAAAAGGTTCAAATCGAGATAAAGTCACTCAGAGCAGTGATAGCGAACCGGAAAAAAGGGGACTATATGGTGTCCCTGGACATCAAGGATTACCTCCATGTCCAAATTTTGTCCTTCTCATCAAGGGTACCTCTGGTTCGTGGTACAGAACTGTCAATATCAGTTTCAGACGATGCCGTTTGAATTATCCACGGCACCCCGGGCCTTTTTACCAAGGTAATGGCCGAAAAGATGTTTCTTCAAAGAAAAAAGGCATCTAAATTATCCCTTACTTGCACGACCTAAAAAGGGCAAGTTCCAGAGAACAGTTGGAGGTCGGAAGAGCACTATCTAAAGTAGTTCTTCGACGGCACGACTGGATTCTAAATATTCCAAGAATCGCAGCTGTTTTCCGACGATACGTCTGCTGTTCCTAGGGATGATTCTGGACACGGTTCAGAAAAAGGTTTTTCTTCCCGAGGAAAAAGCCAAGGAGTTATCCGACCTGTCAGGAACCTCCTAAAACCAGGAAAGGTGTCTGTACATCAATGCACAAGAGTCCTGGGAAAAATGGTGGCTTTTTACGAAGCAATTCCATTCGGCAGATTCCATGCAAGAATTTTCCAAAGGGATCTGTTGGACAAATGGTCAGGGTCGCATCCTCAGATGCACCTGCGAATAACCCTGTCGCCAAGGACAAGGGTATATCTTCTGTGGTGGTTGCAAAAGGCTCATCTATTGGAGGGCCGCAGATTCGGCATACAGGATTTGATCCTGGTGACCTCGGACGCCAGCCTGAGAGGTTGGGGAGCAGTCACACAAGGAAGAAACTTCCAGGGGGTATGGACGAACCTGGAAAAGTCTCTTCACATAAACATTCTGGTACTAAGAGCAATCTAAAATGCTCTAAGCCAGGCGGAACCACTCCTGCAAGGAAAACCGGTGTTGATTCAGTCGGACAACATCACGGCGGTCGCCCATGTAAACAGACAGGGCGGCACAAGAAGCAGGAGTGCAATGGCAGAAGCTGCCAAGATTCTTCGCTGGGCGGAGAATCACGTAATAGCACTGTCAGCAGTGTTCTTCCCGGGCGTGGACAACTGGGAAGCAGACTTCCTCAGCAGACACGATATTCACCCGGGAGAGGGGGGTCTTCATCCAGAAGTCTTCCACATGCTAATAAACTGTTGGGAAAGACCAATGGTAGACATGATGGCGTCTCGCCTCAACAAGAAACTGGACAAGTATTGCGCCAGGTCAAGAGATCCACAGGCAATAGCTGTGGACGCACTGGTAACACCTTGGGTGTACAAATCAGTATATGTGTTTCCTCCTCTGCCTCTCATACCAAAGGTATTGAAGATTATACGGTGAGGAGGAGTAAGAACAATACTAGTGGCTCCGGATTGGCCAAGAAGGACTTGGTACCCGGAACTTCAAGAGTTGGTCACGGACGACCCGTGCCCTCTACTTCTGAGAAGGGACCTGCTACAACAGGGTCCCTGTCTCTTTCAAGACTTACCGCGGCTGCGTTTGACGGCATGGCGGTTGAACGCCAGATCCTAAAAGGGAAAGGCATTCCAGAAGAAGTCATTCCTACCTTGATTAAGGCAAGGAAGGAAGTCACCGCGAAACATTATCACCGCATTTGGCGAAAATATGTCGCGTGGTGCGAGGATCGGAGTGTTCCGACGGAGGAATTTCAACTGGGTCGTTTCCTACATTTCCTACAATCAGGATTGTCTATGGGTCTCAAATTGAGATCTATTAAGGTTCAAATTTCGGCCCTGTCAATATTCTTCCAAAAAGAATTGGCCTCAGTTCCTGAGGTACAGACTTTTGTTAAAGGAGTACTGCATATACAGCCTCCTGTGGTGCCTCCGGTGGCACCGTGGGATCTAAATGTAGTTTTAGATTTCCTCAAATCCCATTGGTTTGAACCATTGAAAAAGGTGGATTTTAAATATCTCACATGGAAAGTGACTATGTTACTGGCCCTGGCTTCCGCCAGGAGAGTATCTAAATTGGCGGCTTTATCTTATAAAAGCCCTTATCTAATCTTCCATTCGGATAGGGCAGAACTGAGGACTCGTCCGCATTTTCTCCCTAAGGTGGTATCGGCGTTTCACCTGAACCAACCTATTGTGGTGCCTGCGGCCACTGGCGACTTGGAGGACTCCAAGTTGTTGGACGTTGTCAGAGCCTTAAAAATATACATTTCAAGGACGGCTGAAGTCAGAAAATCTGACTCGCTGTTGATACTATATGCACCCAACAAGTTGGGTGCCCCTGCTTCTAAGCAGACGATTGCTCGTTGGATTTGTAACACAATTCAACTTGCTCATTCTGTGGCAGGCCTGCCACAGCCTAAATCTGTTAAGGCCCATTCCACAAGGAAGGTGGGCTCATCTTGGGCGGCTGCCCGAGGGGTCTCGGCATTACAATTCTGTCGAGCAGCTACGTGGTCGGGGGAAAACACGTTTGTAAAATTCTACAAATTTGATACCCTGGCAAAAGAGGACTTGGAATTCTCTCATTCGGTGCTGCAGAGTCATCCGCACTCTCCCGCCCGTTTGGGAGCTTTGGTATAATCCCCATGGTCCTTTCAGGAACCCCAGCATCCACTTAGGACGATAGAGAAAATAAGAATTTACTTACCGATAATTCTATTTCTCGGAGTCCGTAGTGGATGCTGGGCGCCCATCCCAAGTGCGGATTATCTGCAATACTGTACATAGTTATTGTTAACAAATTCGGGTTATATTGTTAAGGAGCCATCTTTAAGAGGCTCTTTCTGTTATCATACTGTTAACTGGGTTTAGATCACAAGTTGTACGGTGTGATTGGTGTGGCTGGTATGAGTCTTACCCGGGATTCAAATTGCCTCCCTTATTGTGTACGCTCGTCCGGGCACAGTACCTAACTGGAGTCTGGAGGAGGGTCATAGGGGGAGGAGCCAGTGCACACCACCTGATCTGGTAAAAGCTTTACTTTTTTGTGCCCTGTCTCCTGCGGAGCCGCTATTCCCCATGGTCCTTTCAGGAACCCCAGCATCCACTACGGACTCCGAGAAATAGAATTATCGGTAAGTAAATTCTTATTTTTACTCACACACAAGGCCATTCAGCAAACTGCACCAACGTACATCACTTCTCTCATCTCATAATATCTCCCAACCCGACCTCTCCGCTCTGCACAAGACCTGCGTCTCATCCACACTCATTACTCTCTCCCATGCAGGACTTTCTCCGGGCTGCACCCACTCTGGGGAATGCCCTACCACGCTCAATAAGACTCTCCAAACCCTTAAGAGTTCCCTGAAAACTCACCTCTTCAGGCAGCCTATCATATTCCAGAACTGCTCACTCAACTTTAATAAACTTTCCTAACCAATTGTATCCCCACTGTACAGTCCACACATAACCTCACGTCTTCTCTTTCCCTTCCTTCTGACCATGGTTCAACATTGCTGTGATGTGATATCATGCAGCCCACCTAGAACCTTTGAAATCCAGTGGACAAATATGTAATAAGCATTTATATGCAAGGATAGGTGCTATTTCCCTATAGAGTGTAAGCTTGCGAGCAGGGCCTTCCTACCTCTATGACTGTTTGTTATTAGCCAGTTTTGTTTTATCATTGTGTTTAATTTTAAAGCGCAACGGAATTTGCTGCGCTATATTAGAAACGGTTAATAAATAAATAAATTCATTAGGATTAGATGTATAAGGCGTCTTGGTGCTCTAAAGCCCGACTTTGGGTGGAATTCTGTACGCCACCTCAGGCAGAAAAGTGCAGAAATAATGGGCACCCATGATACTAACACCCATCGGCAAAACAACCGAATATCGCCTGTCAAACGCCCTTTGCTTACATACTCCCAAAACCAATTGAATTCCCCACTTAAAGACGGAATATCATAGCAGCACAATGAAAGGAACACTACAAATTCTTTAAGGAGGGCCCTCTGATCCTTTGCTGTAAATAACATCTTTATGAAGATCACAATAAAAGTAACAAAACGAGAGTCACTATTTGCCGGACTGTTCTGCATGTGATTAGCAGTAGATGATACAATTGCATAGAAAGATAGATATTAATCACCTGAAGATCTCAATGTTTCTCAGCCCTCACCCCACGAGCCCATGCGGGTAATAGTGGCTATAGGTCACAATTACGGGTGCCCCAGGGCTGCATGCCAGAATCCACTGGTCCCTGGCACCATCAGACTGCGAGGGGGCGAGAGGAGATGCCAATCCCCCCCCCACCGCTGATCACGGAGCCCTGACATCTTATACATTCTACCACCCACACGAGGACAGGCATCACTCTATAAAGATTTACTAAGGACTCTCCCCGATTTTTATCACCTTTACAGGAGCAGCCAATTCTGCATGAAGGATAAGCTCTCTGCATTACTTCCCACTAATCGTCTCCATAGAGGTGTATGTGGGCTAAACTCTGGAAAATAAGCAGCAAATAAGAAATCTATCCTGCATTGGGATTAGCTGCCCCCACCCGGGATGGAAGAGGAGATGACAGCTGCCATATACAGGGTACGGTGGTAGGATGTGAGGGATCGGTCAGGCACAGTTGCACAAGGAGTGAAGTCAGGGGATGGAGAGTGAGGAGTGAAATAACAGAACCAGCAGTAAAGCCATCACCACGGCTCCCGGGACCCAGCGTTATTACAGGAGGGCGTTTGCTGGTTTCCGCTTGTAGTTTTGTCTGTTCACACACTGACCCAATGTTCAACTGTAGTATTCCATCAGTCCGGCCAGGCTGTGACCAGAAGTGAGGCCTGCGAGGTTATGTCTATGGGGGCTACTACGATAGACCGGCGCTCGGCCTCCGGGCGCACAGCATACCGGTGCCGGGTTCCGACCGCCGGAATGCCGGCAGTGGGGCGAGCGCAAAAGGGACCCTAGCGAACTTGCTGCAGGCACATTATTCTCCCTCCAGGCGTGTCGTGAACGCCCCAAGAGGGAGAATAGTTGTCGGTATCCCGTCGCCAGTATGCAGAGCTAGCGACCTGTTCCTGATGTAAAGGCCAATACCCACTAGAAGACGAGACCAGAGTGAAAGATGAGCAATTTCCCTTCAACTTTCCAGAGCAGAGTGTACACACGGGGAGATGAGTGCAGTGATCTAGCACCGGCCACTCAGCACACATCTCCTCCTCCCCCCCCCCCCCCTCATTACTCAGGCCCCGAAACATTGGTTTTCATGTGACGCTGTTTTTAATACACTACAGCACATGTTTAAATCCTGGAGTGCCGCTGCCTTTCACACACGTGTGTGTGTGTGTGTGTGTGTGTGTGTGTGTGTGTGTGTGTGTGTGTGTGTGTGTGTGTGTGTGTGTGTGTGTGTGTATATATATATATATATATATATATATATATATATATATATAAATTTTTTTTTTTTTTTTTTTTTTTTTAAATTAAAAAAAGAATAAGATTTCGGTGCTTACCGGTAAATCCTTTTCTCGTAGTCCGTAGAGGATGCTGGGGTCCACATTAGTACCATGGGGTATAGACGGGTCCACCAGGAGCCATTGGCACTTTAAGAGTTTGAGAGTGTGGGCTGGCTCCTCCCTCTATGCCCCTCCTACCAGACTCAGTCTAGAAACTGTGCCCGAGAAGACAACATACTTCGAGAGAAGGACTTAACACAGATAGTGGTGAGATTCATACCAGCTCACACATACAAGGCACGTCAAGACAATTACCTTGAACTACTCAGCAACAGCTACAACATTACTTACCAAGTAACAACGTAGTACTCAACTAAAAAGTTGTACTGAACCAAGTAACAGAAGGAATACGAAGCGCTGGGCGGGCGCCCAGCATCCTCTACGGACTACGAGAAAAGGATTTACCGGTAGGTAACCAAAATCCTATTTCTCTTATGTCCTAGAGGATGTTGGGGTACACATTAGTACCATGGGGATATACCAAATCTCCCAGTACGGGAGGGAGAACGCGGTGGCTCCTGCAGAACTGATTGACTGAACTTCAGGTCATCAGAGGCCAAAGTATCGAACTTGTAGAACTTTGCAAACGTGTTCGACCCAGACCAAGTTGCAGCTCTGCAAGGTTTGCACTGCCGAGATACTCCGGGCAGCCACCCAGGAAGGCCCCACCTTACGAGTAGAGTGGGCCTTAACAGATTTTGGACACAGCAGTCCTGCCGTAGAATAAGCGTGCTGGATAGTGAACCTGATCCAGCGAGAGATCGTCTGCTTAGAAGCAGGACACCCAATTTTCTTGGGATCATATAGAACAAACAGAGTCCGACTTCCGGTGATGAGCAGTTCTCTTCACATAGATCTTCAGAGCCCTCAAGACATCCAAGGACTTTGAAATAATTGAGGAGTCAGTAGCCACTGGCACCACAATAGGTTGGTTGATATGAAATGCCGACACAACCTTTGGAAGAAACTGCTGACGAGTCCGGAGCTCAGCTCTATCTTCATGGAAGATCAAGTAAGGGCTTTTACAGGCTAAAGCCTCCAGCTCGGACACACGTCTAGCAGAAGCCAAGGCCAACAAAGTGACAGCCTTCCAGGTAAGAAATTTGAGCTCCACCTCCTGTAGAGGCTCAAACCAATCCGACTGGAGGAACTGCAACACCACGTTAAGGTCCCATGGCGCCGTAGGCGGTACAAAGGGAGGTTGGATATGCAGAACTCCCTTCAAAAAGGTCCGAACCTCAGGGAGGGCAGCCAATTGCTTCTGAAAGAAAATGGATAAGGCTGAAATCTGGCCCTTCACAGATCCCAACCTCAGACCCATATCCACTCCTGCTTGCAGGAAGAGGAGGAAACGTCTCAATTGAAATTCCACTGCAGGAAACTTCTTGGACTCACACCAAGAAACATATTTCTTTCAAATACGATGGTAATGTTTTGACGTTACCCCTTTCCTAGCCTGTATCAGGGTAGGAATAACTTTCTTCGGAATGCCCTTCCGAGCAAGAATCAGGCGCTCAACTTCCATGCCGTCAAACGTAGCCGCGGTAACTCTTGATAGGCGAACGGCCCCTGCTGCAGCAGGTCCTCCCGAAGAGGAAAAGGCCTCGGCTCTTCTAGCAGTAGATTCAGAAGGTCCGCGTACCAAGCCCTTCTTGGCCAGTCTGGGGCAATGAGGATCGTTTGAACCCTTGTTCTCCTTATAAGCTTTAGGATTCTTGGGATGAGTGGGAGTGGTGGAAACATGTACACTGACTGGAACACCCACGGAGAAACCAGGGCGGCCACTGCCACTGCCTGTGGGTCACTCGACCTGGAACAATAACGCTGAAGCTTCTTGTTGAGACGAGAGGCCATCATGTCTATTTGGGGCAATGGCCAAAGATCTGTTATTTCCTTGAAAACCTCCGGATGGAGTCCCCACTCTCCTGGATGGAGATAGTGTCTGCTGAAGAAGTCTGCTTCCCACTTGTCTACACCCGGAATGAAGATGACTGACAGCGCTAACGCGTGTTTTTCTGTCCAGAGGCGTATTCTTGTCACCCCTGACATTGCCGCTCTGCCCTGTCGGTTTATGTAAGCCACTGTTACATTGTCCAACTGCACTTGGATGGCCCGATTCCTCAGAAGAGGGGCCGCCAGAAGAAGACCCTTGTAGACGGCTCTTAGTTCCAGGATAGCGATAGGCAGGCCGGCTTCCAGGCTTGACCACCGTCCTTGGAAGGCTACTCCTTAAGTGACTGCTCCCCAGCCCCAGAGGCTCGCATCCGTTGTTAGCAGGACCCAGTTCTGAATCCCGAACCTGCGGCCTTCTAGGAGGTGAGGCAATTGGAGCCACCAGAGGAGAGAAATCCTCGCCCTTGACGACAGACGAATTCTCTGATGCATGTGGAGGTCAGATCCCGACCACTTGTTCAGGAGATCCAGTTGGAAGGGCCGAGCATGGAACCTCCCGTACTGGAGAGCCTCGTAGGAGGCTACAATCTTTCCCAATAGGCAAATGCATTGATGAACCGACACCCGGGGTGGCTTCAAGACATCAAGGACCATGGATTGGATCACCAACGCCTTGTCCCGCGGAAGAAACACCCGCTGCACTCACGTATCCAGGATCATTCCCAGAAATGACAATCTCTGGGTTGGTTCCAAATGTGACTGCAGCGGCAGGTTTCTTGAACTTAAACTTACCTCCCCTTAAGGTGGTTGTGGCCGGAGAGCCCCCAGCCACGAGGCAAATGGCCGCCCTGGCACTGAAGGGGTTAATCCCTAGTGCCCGGCGCCATTTGCAAGGACAAAAGGGGCTCTTGGCGCCAAATTTGAAATATATTGTGGGCGCTAGGCGCCGTGTTTTATAAATGTGTTTAAAATGTATTTTAATATGTGCGTGGTCCCGGACCCCTCCGGAGACCACGGCAGGGAGGACAGCTCCCCGGCGCGCTCAGCAGAGTGTGCGCGCCGAGGGAGAGGAGGCAGCCGCTGACCGCCGGAGTCCGGGAGCTCCGCTCCCGGCAGCGGTCAGTGTAGCCCCGGGCGCACTGGAGTGTGCGCGCCGGGGAGAAGGGTGAGCGCTGCGGCTGGGAGCTCGGCTCCCGCTGCAGTGCTCTAGGTGAGAGCCGCCGCTGGGGGCCGGGAGCTCTGCTCCCGGCGCCTCAGCCCAGCACGGGTGGCCAGCCGCAGCAGCCGGGACGGACGTCCCGGGCTGCTAGTCGGCGAGGGGGGTGCGCTGCAGCCCGGCTCCCCGCCGGACGCTGCAGCGAGGCTAACAGACAGGCGCCGCTCATGGGGGACCGGGCTAGCCGGCTCCCTAGCGGCGTGGGCACATTAGGCGGCCAAGCAAGATGATGAGCGCTGGGGTCCGGGAGCTACGCTCCCGGCGCCCCAGCACCACAACAAGCCAGGGTCACGGCGGCCGGGACAAGTGTCCCGGTCCGCCGGACTTCGGTACAGGGGGGTGCGCCGCTGCGTGCGGCGAGGCCACTGATTAGTGCCACCCTGGGGGGACAGGGAGAGCCAGCTCCCTGGAACCCCAGAGGCAGAAAAGCAGGCTGGAGGATGGGGGAAGCCAGCCCCATACCTCCAGCACACAGAGAGCCCTCGCAGCCAGGCTGCAGGGCTAGGGAAGGCACTGCAGTGCCTGAGTATGTAGAGTCTGTGCAGGGCACAGGCTCAGTGTATATTTAAAAGGGGAAATGTACAGTGTGATTTTAAAATGTAATGTATTTAAAGATAAAATGCACTTACTTGATTGTGTGTCCCAGGAGGGGGGAATCCATAGCTGTGCAGGCTGATGGATTCTCCCAGACCTTTTCCCTAAAAACGGAATGCTTTCCCATCCAGCCTCACAGTTCCAATGGGGACAGGGAGAAAGAGAAGCAGCTTAGCTATAAGACAAGCTGAGTGGTTTCTTGGAGCTCCATGGAGATCAGCCGTAGTGGACCAGAGACCTGGACCGGGGAGCAAGGCTGCCCAGCTCTGGAGCCCAAATCCAGGCTGCAGGCAGTGAGAAGGGGTCCCGGGCAGGTTTCTGGAAGTCAGTTTAGGAGGGAAAACCTCCCCCCAGCCAGACTGAACGGCACCGTGGGAGTAGCCTGCTCTCCCAGATGGGAGAGACAAAGGAGACCGGCCACTCCCCACTGTCCATTGGGGACAATGTTAGGTGTGCATGAGTCCAGAGCATGCACAGCTCATGGGTAAACATTGATTGGTTGTACACCACAGGGCGGGCTTACCCCCTGTGGTAGAGGGTCTTGGAGAGGGATAAAAGGAGGGCAGTTGGCCCATAGGATTGTGTATTGTAACATCTTCTTCTGCTGAAAAGATCTTAATTGTATGCTGTTGCCCCTAGCAATAGGGAGGAGCCTTTTTAAAGGTTATTTTGAGCAATAAACACCTTTGCCTCAAGAAGACTGCTTCATCTTGTGACCAACAGGGTTAGGCCAAACCTAGCCCCGTTCTCCGGCTGTCCAGGGAAGCACCTGACGTCTCCAAGCTCCGCCTTCCGCCAGCTACCGGTAGAGGCCTAGCAAGTGGCTAGAGGGGATTCGTCAACACCACACAGCTGTGGTAAGGCAGTGCGTCGGCACATACAGAGCAGAACCGTGGTTCCAAACGCCACGGCAGGTTAGGAGTTTGGTGGTGGCAGCAAGAACCCGCCCACAGCGCAGTGGGTGGAGTCAGTAACAGGCGGTTACTGACGGTAAGCGGGAATCCCCTATGTGGTCAGGCCTCGTGCGGCTGACCTTCCATTCTGTGCGCAGTCAACGGGACGCGGCAAGCGGCGAGTGCTTCCGTACGGTACCGTCCTGTCACAGAAATTGGTGGCATAGTGGTGGGATAATCCCAGGCGGCTTTTCATCACCCGATTGGAGAAGCCGAGTTACTCAGGAGAGGAGTAACTGCAGCGCAGGAGGACGCACAAGATGGCGGAATTCAGCGGTATGTCCAAGGAGGATCTGGAGATCGTATGCCAGGGGAAGGGTGAGGATATCCCTTCCAACGCGTCCAGAAGCGTCATGAAGGCGGCGCTCAGGAGCACGGAGGAGTCTCATCGGGCGGAGGTGGAAAGCACTGACGGCGTCAGCATCGCAGAGGACGGCCCAACGGTGGACCTTCGTAAGGAACCGGTGAGAACCACAAGCCCCGCCCTCTCTCACAGCAGCAATGTTTCCCAGCAATCCCTAGCAGGGCCAGGATCCCAACGTCCCAGGGGGGGCGGCCCGGATACCCTAGCAGATCGGCTAGCGGAATTGGGGGAAAGGGCAACGGAGCAAGAACGCATGCTTGTCATTCGGATGTGGCATGCGGAGCGGGCACCACAGGCCGTGGTACCCCGGGAGCCGTTGTCAGCTGTTGTACACAGATCAGGACGAGTTCAGTTTGCCAAGTTTGCAGACAGTGATGGGGACATTGATGGACATTTGCAAGTCTTTGAGAGGACTTGTAAACTACATGATCTACCCAAGTCGGAGTGGGTGAGACACCTTGTGCCCACTCTGCATGGAGAGGCCTTGGAGGCCTATCGAGGAGTGGCGACGGAGGACTGTGGGAACTACGACGAAGTCGCGAAGGCCCTCCTCCAGCGATTCTTCATCACTCCTGAGTCTTACAGGAAGAAGTTCAGAGACTTGCCCAAGAATCCTAGCAGCACCCATGAGCAGTTCGCCACCCAGCTGCGGCAGTACGTGGTGAAGTGGGTGAAGGATTCTGAAGCCACTACATGGGACGCACTGATTGACCTGATCTGCAGGGAGCAGTTCTACCACAGGTGCGCCCAAGAAGTGAAGGAGTGGGTGCTAGATCGGGAGCCACCCAGCTTAAAGATGGCTGCCCAGTTAGCAGACAAATATGTGGCAATTCGGCCGCAGGGGCAGAAGCGCCCACCCAGCAGCCAACCCCAAAAGACTGTACCACCAGGGGGACACCCCTCTTCAGCTCATCGCCCCCCAAAGCAAGCATCTTCCAACCCGGGTGCTTTTGGCCAGCAACCGCCCCGCAGTGCCCCTGCCAGTAATCAGAGGCCATCGGAGCCACGCCTGGACAAAAAGTGCTATGGCTGTGGGAAGATCGGACATCTGAGGATGAACTGTCCTGCATCCCAAGCACCCCAGACTCGTGCCCCAAATCCGAGTGCTGGAGCCCGGATTGCTTGCTTAACCCGGGAAGATGAGCTTCCAGAGACTGTACCCCCTCCAGTCAGTCCGATGGAGTGTGGCAAGAAACAGGTGGACTCCACGGAAAGAGTCACCTGTATGGCTAAGAAGCCCCCACCAAATATGTGGCGGCACCTGCAGCCGGTCCAAGTGGGATCCCTGCAGGGCGAAGGCTTAAGAGACTCTGGGGCCTCCATAACCGTTGTAAGCCCCCACCTGGTCGACCCTGCTGCCGTACTGCAGGGTTGCACTGCAAAAGTTACAGTGGCCGATGGGCTAGAGCGAGAAGTGCCCATGGCCAGAGTCTACCTCGACTGGGGAGCTGGACAAGAGTTAAGAGATGTTGCCGTCATGGATGGCCTCCCAACTGATGTCGTCTTGGGGAATGATCTCGGTGGAGGGATCGTTACTGCCTTCGCGAACGCCATCACCCGGAGTCAAGCGGCCAGACTACAGTCTTCATCGTCTCTGCCAGCACCGCCCAGCCCAGAGGAAAAGACCCCAGCGGCTGAACAACCGCCAACCACAGCGTCAGCCATCCCAGAGGAAAAGTCCACAGCGGCCAGATCAGCACATCTGCCCCTTGCCTCTGGTGGGCCTACGTCCCCTAGCAACGCAGAGGATGTCGGTTCCAGTTTGTTGAATCCTGTGCGGGTGCCCAGTGATGCTCCTGTCCCTAGTGGTCTGCCAACTCCGGCGGTGAGTATGAGTGACTACCCCGACCCTACCATGACTGACCCCAATCTTCCCCCTGTAGAGTGTCCAAACTTAGGAGAAAGTGAGGGCCGCAGGCAGGAGTTTAGGGAAGCTCAGCTCTCTGACCCATCCCTGGAAGGTATGAGGCGCCAAGCTGGCCGCGGCCTTGCTGGGATGGGGGCAGGGAGTGTGACCTGGTGGAAACGGTTACTGTACCGGGTAGCCAAGGTAGAGGGGGATAGGCCAGTGCGGGAGAAAGTTCAACTGGTGGTTCCCAGGAGCTTTCGGGAGCAACTGATGTCAGTTGCCCATGAAATTCCTTTGGCGGGACACCTGGGGAGGGACCGAACACTGAGGCGCCTGACGCAGAACTTTTTTTGGCCCGGAGTGTCGGATGACGTCCGGACCTACTGTAAGTCCTGTGATGTGTGCCAACGGCTTTTACGCCCCAGTGCTCGGGCTCCCCTGAGGTCTTTGCCAATAGTCGGGGAACCTTTCCAACGAGTGGCCGTGGACATAGTCGGTCCCCTACCTGTGCCCAGTAGATCGGGGAAGAGATACATCCTCACCGTGGTGGATTATGCTACCCGGTATCCAGAGGCTGTGGCTCTGTCCGCCATCACTGCGGAAAAGGTAGCGGACGCTCTGCTAGGCATATTTAGTAGAGTAGGGTTCCCCAGTGAGATCCTAACCGATCAAGGGACACAGTTCATGAGTGATCTGGTCCAGTGTCTCTGGGCTAAGTGTGGAGTGCGCCAACTCCGCACTGCCCCCTATCATCCCCAGACTAACTGACTCTGCGAGAGATTCAATGGTACTCTGAAGCAGATGCTACGGGCATTTGTGACTTCGGAGGGAGGAGACTGGGAGCGATACCTGCCGCACCTCCTGTTTGCATATCGGGAAGTGCCCCAGGAGTCAACCGGATTCTCGCCCTTCGAGTTACTATATGGCCGCCGAGTACGTGGACCTCTTGACCTGTTCCGGGAGTCTTGGGAGGGGGAGCTGATCCACCAGGATGAGTCCGTGGTGGAGTATGTGTTGAAGCTCAGAGATCGGTTAGAGAATCTCATGGGACTAGCGCAAGCGAATCTTGCGGAAGCACAGACCAAGCAGAAGACTTGGTATGACCAGGGCGCGCGTGCTCGGGTCTTTGGAGTAGGGCAGAAGGTGCTGGTTCTGGTGCCCACACGTCAGAACAAGCTCCAGGCTGCCTGGGCGGGGCCGTACACGGTCGCAAAACGCCTAAGCGACATCACCTACGTGGTGTCATTTGACAGCGATGGTAGGAGGCAGCGTACCTACCATATAAACATGTTGAAGGCATACCACGAGCGTGTGGGGTCGGTAGCCGCTGTGTGCTGCCTGCCGATGGAGGAACCAGGAAAAGATCCCATTCCTGACCTCCTCGCGGATGCCAAGGGTGAGGGTGGTGTAGAGGAAGTTAGCTGGAGCAGTGAGCTTGGTAACCACAAGAGGGAGCAGCTGGAGTCAGTGCTGCAGTCCTTTGAGGCCCAGTTCAGCAGGAAGCCCGGCCTGACTTCCCTACGTGCCCATCATGTAGACACTGGTGAGCATAGGCCGATTCGGCAACCCGCGTATCGGGTCTCACCAGAGGCGCAGGCGAGTATCTACCAAGAGGTGCAGGAGATGTTAGCGCTAGGCGTAATCACGCGCTCCAACAGTCCCTGGGCCGCCTCCGTTGTACTGGTTCCCAAGAAGGACCGGACAACCAGGTTCTGCGTAGACTACCGCCGGTTGAACGAAGTAACCAAATCCGACGCCTATCCCCTACCCCGCATTGACGCACTGTTAGACGAGCTGGCTGGGGCGAAGTACATCTCTACGTTCGATCTGAGCAAGGGGTATTGGCAGATACCAATGACTCCCGAGGCTCAGGAGCGGTCCGCCTTCATCACCTCCTTTGGCTTGTTTGAGTTCAAAACGATGCCATTCGGGATGAAGAATGCGCCAGCCACCTTCCAGAGTGTGGTCGATGACCTGCTGAAGGGGTTCCGAGAGTTCGCCCAGGCCTACTTGGATGACATTGCTGTCTTCAGCCGAACCTGGGAAGAGCACCTGGGCCATGTGGGGTTGGTGTTAGAGAGGATTCGGTGGGCAGGTCTGACCATCAGGGCAGACAAGTGCCAAATGGGGATGACAGAGGTACAGTACCTGGGGCACCGTGTGGGGGGAGGTAAGGTGAAGCCTGAACCAGCGAAGGTGGGGGCGATCCGCGACTGGCCCCGGCCCACAACCCAGAGACAGGTCCTGGCTTTCTTAGGGATCGCAGGATACTACAGACGTTTTGTCCCTGACTTTAGTTCTGTGGCCAAACCCCTGACTGATCTGACTAAGAAGAAACTCCCCAAGATAGTTGACTGGACGACCGCATGTGAGTTGGCATTCCAGTCGTTGAAAACTGCTCTAGTACAAGCCCCAGTACTGATGGCGCCGGACTATAGTAAAAACTTTGTTGTACAAACTGATGCGTCACAGTACGGACTAGGGGCAGTACTGAGCCAGGAGGGGCCGGATGGACAGGAGCACCCTGTGGCCTATTTGAGCAGAAAGCTGCTACCGCGGGAGGTGGGGTATGCCACAATTGAAAAGGAATGTTTGGCTATTGTTTGGGCTGTGAAGAAGCTTCAGCCCTATTTGTATGGCCGCCATTTTACGGTGGTAACGGACCACAATCCATTACGGTGGCTCCAACACACCACGGGGGAAAACGGCAGACTGTTGCGGTGGAGCCTTGCTCTTCAGGTTTATGACTTCCATATTATCCACAAGCAAGGCAAGGCTCATAGCAATGCAGATGGACTGTCACGCCAGGAGGAGCCTGAACCCCCAAAGAACTCCCGGTAACCTCGTTAAGGACTGCGGGACCAGGACCCAAATCGTTGGGACATGGGTCCCTGGTTGACCCGCTTGAATGGGGGGGGAGGAGTGTGGCCGGAGAGCCCCCAGCCACGAGGCAAATGGCCGCCCTGGCACTGAAGGGGTTAATCCCTAGTGCCCGGCGCCATTTGCAAGGACAAAAGGGGCTCTTGGCGCCAAATTTGAAATATATTGTGGGCGCTAGGCGCCGTGTTTTATAAATGTGTTTAAAATGTATTTTAATATGTGCCGTGGTCCCGGACCCCTCCGGAGACCACGGCAGGGAGGACAGCTCCCCGGCGCGCTCAGCAGAGTGTGCGCGCCGAGGGAGAGGAGGCAGCCGCTGACCGCCGGAGTCCGGGAGCTCCGCTCCCGGCAGCGGTCAGTGTAGCCCCGGGCGCACTGGAGTGTGCGCGCCGGGGAGAAGGGTGAGCGCTGCGGCTGGGAGCTCGGCTCCCGCTGCAGTGCTCTAGGTGAGAGCCGCCGCTGGGGGCCGGGAGCTCTGCTCCCGGCGCCTCAGCCCAGCACGGGTGGCCAGCCGCAGCAGCCGGGACGGACGTCCCGGGCTGCTAGTCGGCGAGGGGGGTGCGCTGCAGCCCGGCTCCCCGCCGGACGCTGCAGCGAGGCTAACAGACAGGCGCCGCTCATGGGGGACCGGGCTAGCCGGCTCCCTAGCGGCGTGGGCACATTAGGCGGCCAAGCAAGATGATGAGCGCTGGGGTCCGGGAGCTACGCTCCCGGCGCCCCAGCACCACAACAAGCCAGGGTCACGGCGGCCGGGACAAGTGTCCCGGTCCGCCGGACTTCGGTACAGGGGGGTGCGCCGCTGCGTGCGGCGAGGCCACTGATTAGTGCCACCCTGGGGGGACAGGGAGAGCCAGCTCCCTGGAACCCCAGAGGCAGAAAAGCAGGCTGGAGGATGGGGGAAGCCAGCCCCATACCTCCAGCACACAGAGAGCCCTCGCAGCCAGGCTGCAGGGCTAGGGAAGGCACTGCAGTGCCTGAGTATGTAGAGTCTGTGCAGGGCACAGGCTCAGTGTATATTTAAAAGGGGAAATGTACAGTGTGATTTTAAAATGTAATGTATTTAAAGATAAAATGCACTTACTTGATTGTGTGTCCCAGGAGGGGGGAATCCATAGCTGTGCAGGCTGATGGATTCTCCCAGACCTTTTCCCTAAAAACGGAATGCTTTCCCATCCAGCCTCACAGTTCCAATGGGGACAGGGAGAAAGAGAAGCAGCTTAGCTATAAGACAAGCTGAGTGGTTTCTTGGAGCTCCATGGAGATCAGCCGTAGTGGACCAGAGACCTGGACCGGGGAGCCAGGCTGCCCAGCTCTGGAGCCCAAATCCAGGCTGCAGGCAGTGAGAAGGGGTCCCGGGCAGGTTTCTGGAAGTCAGTTTAGGAGGGAAAACCTCCCCCCAGCCAGACTGAACGGCACCGTGGGAGTAGCCTGCTCTCCCAGATGGGAGAGACAAAGGAGACCGGCCACTCCCCACTGTCCATTGGGGACAATGTTAGGTGTGCATGAGTCCAGAGCATGCACAGCTCATGGGTAAACATTGATTGGTTGTACACCACAGGGCGGGCTTACCCCCTGTGGTAGAGGGTCTTGGAGAGGGATAAAAGGAGGGCAGTTGGCCCATAGGATTGTGTATTGTAACATCTTCTTCTGCTGAAAAGATCTTAATTGTATGCTGTTGCCCCTAGCAATAGGGAGGAGCCTTTTTAAAGGTTACTTTGAGCAATAAACACCTTTGCCTCAAGAAGACTGCTTCATCTTGTGACCAACAGGGTTAGGCCAAACCTAGCCCCGTTCTCCGGCTGTCCAGGGAAGCACCTGACGTCTCCAAGCTCCGCCTTCCGCCAGCTACCGGTAGAGGCCTAGCAAGTGGCTAGAGGGGATTCGTCAACACCACACAGCTGTGGTAAGGCAGTGCGTCGGCACATACAGAGCAGAACCGTGGTTCCAAACGCCACGGCAGGTTAGGAGTTTGGTGGTGGCAGCAAGAACCCGCCCACAGCGCAGTGGGTGGAGTCAGTAACAGGCGGTTACTGACGGTAAGCGGGAATCCCCTATGTGGTCAGGCCTCGTGCGGCTGACCTTCCATTCTGTGCGCAGTCAACGGGACGCGGCAAGCGGCGAGTGCTTCCGTACGGTACCGTCCTGTCACAGTGGTATTGGATGATCTGGCCTTTCTAGGCTTGTTAGGCTGAAAGGACTGCTGCGCAGCTGAGAAGGATTTCTTTGGAGCAGGTGTTGCTGAGGGAAGAAACGGAGACTTACCCGCTGTAGCGGTGTATATCCACGCATCTAGAGCTTCCCCAAAGAGAGCCTGACCTGTATAGGGTAGCGACTCCACACTTCTTCTGGATTCCGCGTCGGCCGACCACTGGTGGAGCCACAGTCCCCAACGAGCTGAAACAGACATGGAAGAAATTCCCGCAGCCATGGAACCCAGGTCTTTCATGGATTCTACCATAAAACCTGCAGAATCATGAATGTTGCGTAAATACAATGCAACGTCATCCCAATCCTCAATTTAGGTAGCCGACCACTTCACTATTGCCTTAGCGATCCATGCACTAGCAATATTGGGACGTAATATGGCCCTTGAAGCAGTGTACATTGATTTAAGCACGTTATCAATTTTCCTATCTGCCGGCTCCTTTAAGGCGGTAGATCCCGGTACAGGTAAAACAGACTTTGAGAGTCTGGATACAGATGCGTCAACAATCGGCGGGTATTCCCACCTTTTCCTATCCTCCTCAGGGAAAGGAAAAGCCACCAGAATCCTCTTAGGGATCTGAAACTTATTTTCAGGGTTTACCCATGCTTTTTCAAATATAGCATTCAGCTCCTTTGACGCAGGGTAGGTTAGTAACATAGTATTTGAGGTTGAATAGAGGCAAATTGTCCATCGCATTAAACCTATTTTAAGTTAATTATTTATTATAGGCATTACTGAAACTTGGTGGGATGAATCTCATGATTGGACAGTCAATCTAGAGGGCTATACACTGTTTAGGAGAGACAGACTAAATAAAAAGGGTGGAGGGGTGTGTCTGTACGTAAAGCAGTTTTTAAAACCTAATATATGGGAAGATCTTCAGGAGGGGACTGTAGACACTGTTGAGACATTATGGGTAGAAATTGCATGCGGGGAAAAAGGAACAAAAAAAGTTAGTATTGGGTGTATGCTATAGGCCGCCTGGTATCAACGCATCTGATGATGAATTGATACTAAAGCAAATTGAAAAAGCAGCAGGAGTAGGAGACATAGTAGTGATGGGAGATTTTAACTATCCAGAGATAAACTGGAAAAACGATTCATGTGATACTGCTAGGGGCAGTATGTTTTTAAACACACTAAATGATAACTACCTAGTCCAACTAATTGAGGAACCAACTAGGTACAATGCAATCTTAGACCTGGTATTAACAAACAATCAGGATTTGGTATCGGGTATTATAGTAGGGGAACCCATAGGAAACAGCGACCACAATATGGTCACATTCAATATCAGTTTCTACAAACAGCCCTATACTGGCTCAACTAGGACTTTAAACTTTAGCAAAGCCAACTTTGAAATGATGAGGGTATTTTTCAGGGATATTGAATGGGAAGGTTTGTTTTTAGGAAAAAATACTACGGAGAAATGGGAGGTACTAAAATTCCTGCTAGCTAAATATACACTCAAATATATTCCTATGAGTAGCAAAAAAGGGAATAAAAATCATAAACCGATGTGGCTTAACAAAAAGATTAAGGAACTTATGGGCAAGAAAAGGCGAGCATTTAAAAAATACAAATCTGACGGGGATGCAGAGTCATTTCAGCACTATAAGGAATGTAACAAAAATTGCAAAAAGGAAATAAGAGCGGCTAAAGTAGAAACTGAAAAACTAGTAGCAAAGGAAAGCAAAGCGAATCCCAAAAAATTCTTTAAATACATTAATAGCAAGAGATTAAAAAAGGAGAGTATAGGCCCTTTGAAAGACAAGTTGGGAGTCTTAAGCAAAAATGATAATGACATAGCGGACACACTAAATGAGTTTTTTTCAACAGTATTCACTAGAGAGGACCCAATTCAGGGACTGACACAATCTCAATAATGACAATATCACACTAATAGGTACTTATTTAAGCGAGGAAGTAGTCTGTGACCGATTAAAACATTTAAAGATTAATAAATCACCAGGGCCCGATGGTATTCATCCAAGGGTTCTAATGGAGCTTAACTCTGAACTGGCAAAACCGCTATCTTTGATCTTTGAGGATTCAGTTATATCAGGTATGGTTCCCAAAGACTGGCGTATAGCGGAAGTAGTGCCTATATTCAAAAAGGGAAGTAAAGCTGAACCAGGTAATTATAGACCAGTTAGTCTTACATCTATAGTGGGGAAAGTATTGGAAGGTATTCTAAGAGATAGTATTCAGAAGTTCCTTGAAGTCAATAAGGTCATTAAAAGGAATCAACTAGGGTTTATGAAGGACAGATCCTGTCAAACCAACTTACTTGGCTTTTATGAAACAGTAAGCGCAAACCTAGATCAGGATAAAGACGTGGATGTAATCTTTTTAGACTTTGCCAAAGCGTTCGATACTGTACCACACATGAGACTTCTATACAAGCTACAAGAATCAGGGCTAGGAAGCACAATATGCACTTGGGTCAAAAACTGGTTAGATAATAGGAAGCAGCGCGTTGTGGTTAATGGATCTTTTTCAACTTGGACTGAAGTGCTAAGTGGTGTGCCGCAAGGCTCAGTATTAGGACCGCTATTGTTCAATATTTTCATTAACGACCTAACAGAAGGTCTAGAGAGCATGGTGTCAATTTTTGCAGATGATACCAAATTATGTAAGGCTATAAATACAGAGGAGGATGCCGAGTCTCTTCAGAACGACCTAGTTAAATTAGAAGCATGGGCAGCCAAATGGAGAATGCGCTTCAACACAGACAAGTGTAAGGTAATGCACTGTGGTAACAAGAACAAAAATTACACCTACCTACTAAATGGGGTAAAATTAGGGGATTCTGTACTGGAAAAGGACTTAGGTGTCCTCATAGATAGCAAGCTAAGAAGTAGTATCCAAAGTAGGACTGCAGCAAAGAAGGCTAATAAGATATTAGCATGCATAAAACAGGGTATTGATGCTAGGGACGAGAGTATTATACTCCCGTTATATAAATCACTAGTGAGGCCACACCTTGAATACTGTGTACAGTTCTGGGCACCGTACTACAAAAAGGATATCCTGGAGCTTGAAAAGGTACAGAGGAGGGCGACCAAACTAATTAAGGGCATGGAGACGATGGAATACAAGGAAAGGCTTGAAAGACTAGGCATGTTTACATTGCAAAAGCGGAGACTAAGAGGGGATATGATCAACATCTACAAATATATAAGGGGACAATACACAGAGCTTGCGCGGGACCTGTTTTGGTTAGATCAACACAGAGGACTCGTGGACACTCGCTCAGGTTAGAGGAGAGGAGATTCCGCACAATACGGCGTAAAGGCTTTTTCACGGTAAGGACAATACGTGTTTGGAATTCCCTGCCCGAGGGAGTTGTAATGGCGGAATCTGTCAACACCTTTAAGAATGGGTTAGATAAATTCCTATTGGAAAAGGATATCCAGGGGTATGGTGCATAGTCATGCATTATAGTTACTATAAATAGGGATAAAATGCAACGGCTGACAGCAGCATCAGTCAGAAATTTTAGTCAAATCATCATGCATAGGACACCACAAATAGGTTGAACTCGATGGACAATTGTCTTTTTTCAACCTCAGATACTATGTTACTAAGTTGTGATGATTCTACATACTCGATGAATAATGTTTTATGACTAGTTAACTACTATAACTCATGTTACCCCCGGATTAACCACGTTAATATTTTAAGTATTATAACCTTGGATAGCTTTTTCATTCAGAAATGTATCCATTCCTTTTTTAAATCCAATTCCAGAGTCCGCCAGGTTAGCGAGGCTTTCTTATTTTCAGTGACAAAAGCCTCCTCAACCTGCTCAGGTGTGGTATCATTTACATTTAACACATCCCGGATAGCCTCTATCAACAACTGCACCCCCCTTGCAAGAGATGCGGACCCCCGCAACACATCCCCATCACCATCTGTAGTGTCAGAATCGGTACCCGTGTCGTCTTGTGTGACATGAACAAGTGCATGTTTGTGGGGATATATAGCGGGGCGTCCTGAGGTACCAGACAAGGGCCATACTGCCATAGAGCTCTGTAATACCTGGGTTGCAGATTCAGCATATGACACGGTGTCCCTGGACATAGCTAAAGGATACCACCAAACACTCCACACACACACACACACAGGGGAGGGCAGATAGAGTTTCACCCCCAAGAATGGCAAGAGAGACACAGAGATTGGAGCCAACCCACACACACAGCGCTTTTTAGCAAGGAGAAACCCTTGTGAGCGCTGACTGTGCACCTTAACAGGATACACCGTCTAATTACAGACCCCCCCCCCCACCCCTACAATCCCCTGGTACCGTGTACAGTAAGCTGGAGTTGCTGTGGAGGGACCTGAATCTTCCTCTCAGCGCTTGCAGGCAGGAAAATGGTGCTGGAACGCTGCTGGGTCCGCTCTGAGGAGAAGCTCTGCCCCCATAATGGCGCTGTCTTCCCGCTCTTCAGGTGATTATACTGGCCTGAGGAAAGTTGCTTGCTGAGATCCCTGGACCCCAACAGGGTTGCTGAGCAGTGTAGGGGGTAAGCGCTGGCCCAGGGCGCCCCTCACAGTGCCGCACTATGTGCCTCTGGTACCATCCCGGAACGCGGTTAATACCGCGCTCCCTCCCCACTGCCGCCATCTTCACACCGGCCCCCCGCATGCTAGGGGGGTCGGTAACTAACTCACCACTCTTCAGCTCTGTAAGGGGGTGGCGGCATGCTGCTGGGGTGATCGGTTCCCCTGTGGCGGAGACCGATCAGACCCCTCTGGAGCTCAGTGTCCAGTCAGCGGAGTCAGTGGCTCAGACCCCGCAGGGCGGACACTACTCCCCCCTTAGTCCCACGCTGCAGGTAGGCTGTTGCCAGCAGCCTCCTGTAAAAAAAGAAACTCTAAAATAAAACTTAACTAGAAAAGCTCTGTAGAGCTCCCCTAGCTGTGACCGGCTCCTCCGGGCACATTTTCTAAACTG
Organism: Pseudophryne corroboree; assembly: GCF_028390025.1. Lineage (NCBI taxonomy): Eukaryota > Metazoa > Chordata > Amphibia > Anura > Myobatrachidae > Pseudophryne > Pseudophryne corroboree. The sequence continues at coordinate 493,893 of NW_026967623.1, forward strand.
AGTCTGGTAGAGGGGCATAGAGGGAGGAGCCAGCCTACACTCTCAAACTCTTAAAGTGCCAATAGCTCCTGGTGGACCCGTCCATACCCCATGGTACTAATGTGGACCCCAGCATCCTCTAGGACGTAAGAACAAAAAAAAAAAAAAAAAAAATTTTTTTATATATCTATATATATATATATATATATATATATATCTATATCTATATACACACACATTATATATATATATATACACATACATATACACATACACACACAGTGCTCAAAAAAATAAAGGGAACACTAAAATAACACATCCTAGATCTGAATGAATGAAATATTCTTATTAAATACTTTGTTCTTTACATAGTTGAATGTGCTGACAACAAAATCACACAAAAATTATCAATGGAAATCAAATTTATTAACCCATGGAGGTCTGGATTTGGAGTCGTACTCAAAATTAAAGTAGAAAAACACACTACAGGCTGATCCAACTTTGATGTAATGTCCTTAAAACAAGTCAAAAAGAGGCTCAGTAGTGTGTGTGGCCTCCACGTGCCTGTATGACCTCCCTACAATGCCTGGGCATGCTCCTGAGGGATCTCCTCCCAGACCTGGACTAAAGCATCCGCCAACTCCTGGACAGTCTGTGGTGCAACGTGGCATTGGTGGATGGAGCGAGACATGATGTCTCAGATGTGCTCAATTGGATTCAGTTCTGGGGAACGGACAAGCCAGTCCATAGCATCAATGCCTTAGTCTTGCAGGAACTGCTGACACACTCCAGCCACATGAGGTCTAGCATTGTCTTGCATTAGGAGGAACCCAGGGCCAACCGCACCGGCATATGGTCTCACAAGGGGTCTGAGGATCTCATCTCGGTAACTAATGGCAGTCAGGCTACCTCTGGCGAGCACATGGAGGGCTGTGCGGCCCCCCAAAGAAATGCCCCCCCACACCATTACTGGCCCACTGCCAAACCGGTCATGCTGGAGGATGTTGCAGACAGCAGAACGTTCTCCTTGGCGTCTCCAGACTCTGTCACGTCTGTCACATGTGCTCAGTGAGAACCTGCTTTCATCTGTGAAGAGCACAGGGCACCAGTGGCAAATTTGCCAATCTTGGTGTTCTCTGGCAAATGCCAAACGTCCTGCACGGTGTTGGGCTGTAAGCACAACCCCCACCTGTGGGCGTCGGGCCCTCATACCACCCTTATGGAGTCCGTTTCTGATCGTTTGAGTAGACACATGCACATTTGTGGCTTGCTGGAGGTCATTTTGCAGGGCTCTGGCAGTGCTCCTCCTGTTCCTCCTTGCACAAAGGCGGAGGTAGCGGTCCTGCTGCTGGGTCTCCACGTCTCCTGATGTACTGGCCTGTCTCCTGGTAGCGCCTCCATGCTCTGGACACTACGCTGACAGACACAGCTAACCTTCTTGCCACAGCTCACATTAATGTGCCATCCTGATGAGCTGCACTACCTAAGCCACTTGTGTGGGTTGTAGACTCCGTCTCATGCTACCACTAGAGTGAAAGCACCGTCAGCTTTCAAAAGTGACCAAAACATCAGCCAGAAAGCATAGGAGCTGAGAAGTGGTCTGTGGTCACCACCTGCAGAACAACTCCTTTATTGGGGGTGTCTTGCTAATTGCCTATAATTTCCACCTGTTGTCTATTCCATTTGAACAGCAGCATGTGAAATTGATTGTCAGTCAGTGTTGCTTCCTTAGTGGACAGTTTGATGTCACAGAAGTGTGATTGACTTGGAGTTACATTGTGTTGTTTAAGTGTTCCCTTAATTTTTTTGAGCAGTATATATATATATATATATATATATATATATATATATATATATATATATATATATATATAAAAAATTATAATAAGATTTTACTCACCGGTAAATCTATTTCTCGTAGTCCGTAGTGGATGCTGGGGACTCCGTAAGGACCATGGGGAAAAGAAGGGCTCCGCAGGAGACTGTGCACTCTAAGAAAAATTTAGTACTACTGGTGTGCACTGGCTCCTCCCTCTATGCCCCTCCTCCAGACCTCAGTTAAGGAAACTGTGCCCGGAAGAGCTGACATTACAAGGAAAGGATTTTGGAATCCAGGGTAAGACTCATACCAGCCACACCAATCACACCGTATAACTCGTGATAAACTCACCCAGTTATCAGTATGAACAACAGAGCATCACCAACGGATGCCAATATAACATAACCCTTTATTAAGCAATAACTATATACACGTATTGCAGAAAGTCCGCACTTGGGACGGGCGCCCAGCATCCACTACGGACTACGAGAAATAGATTTACCGGTGAGTAAAATCTTATTTTCTCTAACGTCCTAGTGGATGCTGGGGACTCCGTAAGGACCATGGGGATTATACCAAAGCTCCCAAACGGGCGGGAGAGTGCGGATGACTCAGCACCGAATGGGCAAACACAAGGTCCTCCTCAGCCAGGGTATCAAACTTGTAGAATTTTGCAAAGTTGTTTGAACCCGACCAAGTAGCTGCTCGGCAAAGCTGTAATGCCGAGACCCCTCGGGCAGCCGCCCAAGAAGAGCCCACTTTCCTTGTGGAATGGGCTTTTACTGATTTTGGATGCGGCAATCCAGCCGCAGAATGAGCCTGCTGAATCGTGTTACAGATCCAGCGCGCAATAGTTTGCTTTGAAGCAGGAGCACCCATCTTGTTGGGTGCATACAGGATAAACAGCGAGTCAGTTTTCCTAACTCCAGCCGTTCTGGCTACATAAATCTTCAAAGCCCTGACTACATCAAGCAACTTGGAATCCTCCAAGTCACGAGTAGCCGCAGGCACCACAATAGGTTGGTTCAAATGAAAGGATGACACCACCTTTGGCAGGAATTGCGGACGAGTCCGTAATTCTGCCCTGTCCATATGGAAAACCAGATAGGGGCTTTTACACGACAAAGCCGCCAATTCTGACACACGCCTAGCCGAAGCTAAGGCCAATAGCATGACCACTTTCCACGTGAGATACTTTAGCTCCACGGTCTTAAGTGGCTCAAACCAGTGGGATTTCAGGAAACCCAACACCATGTTGAGATCCCAAGGTGCCACTGGTGGCACAAAAGGGGGCTGAATATGCAGCACTCCCTCTTAACAAACGTCTGAACCTCAGGAAGAGAAGCCAGTTCTTTCTGAAAGAAAATGGATAGGGCTGAAATCTGGACCTTTATGGACCCCAATTTTAAGCCCATAGTCACTCCTGACTGTAGGAAGTGCAGGAACCGGCCCAGCTGGAATTCCTCTGTAGGGGCCTTCCTGGCCTCACACCAAGCAACATATTTTCGCCATATACGGTGATAGTGCTTTGCTGTCACGTCCTTCCTAGCCTTTATTAGCGTAGGAATAACTTCATCCGGAATTCCTTTTTCCGCTAGGATCCGGCGTTCAACCGCCATGCCGTCAAACGCAGCCGCGTTAAGTATTGGAACAGACAGGGCCCCTGTTGCAGCAGGTCCTGTCTGAGAGGCAGAGGCCATGGGTCCTCTGTGAGCATTTCTTGCAGTTCCGGGTACCAAGTCCTTCTTGGCCAATCCGGAACAATGAGTATTGTTCTCACTCCTCTTTTTCTTAAGATTCTCAGCACCTTGGGTATGAGAGGAAGAGGAGGAAACACATAGACCGACTGGAACACCCACGGTGTTACTAGTGCGTCCACAGCTATCGCCTGAGGGTCCCTTGACCTGGCGCAATACCTTTTTAGCTTTTTGTTGAGGCGGGACGCCATCATGTCCACCTGTGGGAGTTCCCATCGATTTGCAATCTGCATGAAAACTTCTTGATGAAGTCCCCACTCTCCCGGGTGGAGGTCGTGCCTGCTGAGGAAGTCCGCTTCCCAGTTGTCCACTCCCGGAATGAACACTGCTGACCGTGCTTGCACGTGATTCTCCGCCCACCGAAGAATCCTGGTGGCTTCCGCCATTGCCACCCTGCTTCTTGTGCCGCCCTGGCGGTTTACATGGGCCACTGCGGTGATGTTGTCTGACTGAATCAGCACCGGTTGGTTTCGAAGCAGAGGTTCCGCTTGACTCAGGGCGTTGAATATGGCCCTTAGTTCCAGGATATTGATGTGCAGACAAGCCTCCTGACTTGACCACAACCCTTGGAAGTTTCTTCCCTGAGTGACTGCCCCCCATCCTCAGAGGCTCGCATCCGTGGTCACCAGGACCCAGTCCTGTATGCCGAACCTGCGGCCCTCGAGAAGGTGAGCACTCTGCAGCCACCACAGAAGAGACACCCTGGCCCTGGAGGATAGGGTGATCAGCCGATGCATCTGAAGATGCGATCCGGACCACTTGTCCAACAGATCCCACTGAAAGATCCTCGCATGGAACCTGCCGAAGGGAATGGCTTCGTATGACGCCACCATCTTTCCCAGGACTCGCGTGCAGTGATGCATCGACACCTGTTTTGGTTTTAGGAGGCCTCTGACCAGAGTCACGAGCTCCTGAGCCTTCTCCGCCGGGAGAAGCACCTTCTTCTGGTCTGTGTCCAGAATCATGCCCAGGAAGGGCAGACGCGTTGTAGGAATCAGCTGCGACTTTGGAATATTCAGAATCCAGCCGTGCTGTTGCAACACTTGCTGAGAGTGTGCTACGCTGATCAGCAACTGCTCCCTGGACCTCGTCCAAGTATGGGATAATTGTAACTCCTTGCTTTTCGAAGGAGCACCATCATTTCGGCCATTACCTTGGTAAATATTCTCGGTGCCGTGGACAGGCCAAACGGCAACGTCTGGAATTGGTAATGACAGTCCTGTACCACAAACCTGAGGTACTCCTGATGAGGTGGATAAATGGGGACATGCAAGTAAGCATCCTTGATGTCCAGAGACACCATAAAATCCCCCTCTTCCAGGCTTGCAATGACTGCTCTGAGCGATTCCATTTTGAACTTGAATTTTTTCAGTTAAATGTTCAGGGATTTTAAATTCAAAATGGGTCTGACCGAACCGTCCGGTTTCGTTACCACAAACATTGTGGAATAGTAACCCCTTCCTTGTTGAAGGAGGGGAACCTTTACCACCACCTGCTGGAGATATAACTTGTGAATTGCCGCCAACACAACTTCCCTTTCTATGGGGGAAGCTGGCAGGGCCGACTTTAGGTAACGGTGAGGGGGCATCACGTCGAATTCCAGTTTGTATCCCCGAGACACAATTTGTATAGCCCAGGGATCCACCTGTGAACGAACCCACTGGTGGCTGAAATGTCGGAGACGCGCCCCCACCGCTCCTGGCTCCACCTGTGGAGCCCCAGCGTCATGCGGTGGATTTAGTGGAAGCCGGGGAGGAATTCTGTTCCTGGGAACTAGCTGTATGGTGCAGCTTTTTTCCTCTACCCCTGCCTCTGGCAAGAAAGGATGCACCTCTGACTTTCTTGCTTTTTTGTGAACGAAAGGACTGCATTTGGTAATACGGTGCTTTCTTAGGCTGTGAGGGAATATATGGCAAAAAATTCGACTTCCCAGCCGAAGCTGTGGAAACTAGGTCCGAGAGACCGTCCCCAAACAATTTCTCACCCTTATAAGGTAACACCTCCATGTGTTTTTTAGAGTCGGCATCACCTGTCCATTGCAGAGTCCACAGGACCCTTCTGGCAGAAATCGACATTGCGTTTATTCTAGAGCCCAGTAGGCAAATGTCCCTCTAGGCATCCCGCATATATAGGACAGAGTCTTTGATATGCCCCAGGGTTAGTAAAATAGTCTCCCTGTCCAAGGTATCAAGTTCCTCAGACAGAGTATCTGTCCATGCTGCTACAGCACTACACATCCAGGCCGACGCAATTGCCGGCCTCAGTAGAGTCCCTGAATGTGTATAAACAGACTTCAGGATAGCTTCCTGCTTTCTATCCGCAGGATCCTTTAGGGCGGCCGCATCCTGTGACGGCAGGGCCACCTTCTTAGATAAGAGTGTCAAAGCTTTGTCTACCCTAGGGGAGGATTCCCAGCGTAACCTGTCCGTTGGCGGGAAAGGATACGCCATAAGTAATCTTTTGGAAATCAGCACTTTCCTATCAGGAGAATCCCACGCTTTTTCACATAACTCATGTGAAGGGGGAAAAGTCACCTCTTGCTTTTTCTCCCCATACATAAAAACCCTCTTGTCAGGGACCGGGGTTTCCTCTGTGATGTGTAACACATCTTTCATTGCTATAATCATGTAGCGGATGGCTTTAGCCATTTTAGGCTGTAATTTTGCCTCATCGCCATCGACACTGGAGTCAGAATCCGTGTCTATATCTGTGTCAACAATCTGGGATAGTGGGCGCTTCTGAGACCCTGACGGCCTCTGCGCTGTAGGATCAGGCATGGGCTGAGACCCCGACTGTCCCAAGGCTTCAGCTTTATCCAACCTTTTATGCAAGGAGTTTACATTATCATTTAACACCTTCCACATATCCATCCAATCAGGTGTCGGCGCCGTCGGCGGAGACACCACATTCAACTGCACCTGTTCTGCCTCCACGTAGCCTTCCTCGTCAAACATGTCGACACAAGCGTACCGACACACCACACACACAGGGGATGCTCTATTTGAAGACAGTTCCCCCACAAGGCCTTTTGGGGAGACGGAGAGAGAGTATGCCAGCACATACCCCAGTGCTATATAACCCAGGGATACACAGTAACTTAGTGTTTACCCAGTAGCTGCTGTATAAATGATCAATGCGCCTAAATTTATGTGCCCCCCCCTCTCTTTTTTACCCTCTTTCTACCTTGAGTCTGCAGGGGAGAGCCTGGGGAGCTTCCTCTCAGCGGAGCTGTGGAGAGAAAATGGCGCTGGTGAGTGCTGAGGCAGAAGCCCCGCCCCCTCAGCGGCGGGCTTCTGTCCCGCTTTCTGTGTAAAAATAATGGCGGGGGCTCATACATATATACAGTGTACGGGCGGGGCAGAGATTGGGGTAGAGACAGAGAAACATAGCACAGGGTAAATAGGAGCGGGGAGGGCAGAAAGATTGGCAGCACCAGGCACAGAAGTGAATGATGGGTGGATAATACGAATAGTGTAAAAAAAATTATATAAAAAAGCAAAAAAACTGAAAACCCCTGAATGCTATGAATGCTCTGAGCTGCTGCATTATGTCAGATAGCACCGATCTACATCACGTCGGTCACAATCCACGCCGTCCTCCTCCTCCTCCCTGTCTGCAGGTGTCTGAAGCACATTTTTACTTTATTGGCTATTTTGTCAACCAACCCCCAATGCCAGCGACCTTGTATGCAAACGGCGGAAGCAGCGAGCATTCTGGAGCTCGGAGAGAGGACTGATGAAGCTCAATAGAAGAGAGTATACAGCTAGACAAATAAGGATCCGATGTGTGATTTATAGTGAGAGTGACTTTCCCTTTCTCCGTCTCATCACTGAGGACAAAGTCTGTTGGGCAGACATCACTTTTATTGACAGGGCCCTGAAAGAGGCTTTCAGATGGAGCCAGATTTCGAGGCATCCCTCTGCGGGAGGAGGGGGGACCAGGACGGAGCTCATGTGGGTTACTATGCCACTGGAAACCAAGGGAGACAGGTCTAAGCAGCCAGAACCCTCCTCTCACAGGGGAGATACAGTCCAGTCGCTGCTTCCCGACTGCTCAGCCGCTTCTCATGGTTTCCGTATTATAGGTAGACTGGAACAAAACCTATACATGGTCAACACGTCAACGGTACTTAAGATTAACAGGTTCAAAATGTTAACATGTTCAGATGATCGACATGTGTCCACACCAGTTTTTGTCTTTTTCTTTTTTTTTTGGGGGGGGGGGGGGGGGGGGGGGGAGTTACTTTTTCATCATTTACCGTCCATGATTGAGAAGAGTAACCTGTGCCGAGCAAGGAGACACAGGACACTAATTGGGGTCATATGTGGTTTAACATAGAAAATGACACTTTAAAGAAAAACTTGTGTCGACCATTTCCTTGTCAGCCATTTCACTGTGTCGAGCTTTTCAAGAGTCTACCTTTTACATGTCGACCTATCGACTGTAAAACCAATGACCCACACTCCTTTTCAGTCTACTCCAGGTAATGTGCAAATGGTGGCACATTCTGCTGGGACTTGTAGTTCTACAGCAGCTGGAAAGTCACCACTTCTCTACTCTATAGTTCTGATTGAATACTTATGCTGGATACACCCCTACAGATCAATTATCTGCATATATATCTAAAGCCGGATCGGGCAGTGTGCTGTGCATCGGGGACTAACGCCATTAACTGGGCGGGCATTTACACACGCCCGCCCAGTTCAGCTGTCAGTCACCGCCAACTACTGACCGCCCGTACACACACCAACGTGCCAATATATCAAACGATATACTGTCCGTCGGCTGTGCAGCAGGGAGGACACAATAAGTCTGAACAGCGGAGTTCACAGACATATCGCTCGTACACACTGGCCAACGGACACACGATATATCGGCCAGTGCGTACGCACCATTAGTCTGCCGGCCACAGACTGTATGATAGTGCAGCCGACTCAGAGGGGAGGAGTGTCAGCCTGAATGTACGTCTCCATACACTGTACAGTATATACGCACAGCCTAAGATAGTTGAATCGCAGTCCGGTGGACAGGACTGGTTATATAACCAAACAAGCCTGACAGTATTTTAGCTGTTTTCAAGCTGGAAACAATCATCGGCCAACGTAACACAGACAGAAAGAACCAGCCACTTAATTATTAACAATTTCTTATACAGCGCAGCATATTCCGTTTCACTTTACAATTAGAACTATTACAATAATCAATGCGGGAGATGATGAGAGCGTGGATTAGAGTGTTAGCAGTGTCTTGTGTAAGGTATGGTCCTATTCTGGATGCGTTTCTTACAGGAATGTAACATGATTTTGAGACAGATTGAATTTGGGAAACAAAGGACAGATCAGAGTCAGGAATGACACTGAGGCAGCGAGCTTCTGGGGTAGGGATGATTGACATAGCAACAGTTTCTGAGGTTGAAAAAAAAGACAATTTGTCCATCGAGTTCTCCTACACTGTAATATTGTGAAGACTAATATAATAACTGTGGTGAAGGTTCAGCCATTATGTCTGTTCATCTTTTTATTTTTTATCTTTTTATTTACCCCCCCATAACCTTGTATATCCTTATCCGTTAGGAATTTATCTAGCCTATTCTTAAAAGGAATAATCGAGTCCGCCATTACTACTCGCTCAGGCAGGGGATTACAAATACGTATTGTCCTTACTGTGAAGAAACCTTTCCGTCTCAGGGTGCAGAACTCCTCTCCTCTAACCTAAGAGGGTGTCCGTCCGCGTGTCCTCTGTGATGATCTTACCAAACAGAAATCCCCCGCTAGCTCTGTGTATTGTCCCCTTATATATATTTGTAAATGTTAATCATGTCCCCTATTAATCTCCTTTTCTCCAGTGTAAACATGCCTAGCCTAGCAAGTCTTTCCTCGTATTCTAGCGTCTCCATCACCTTAATTAGTTTGGTCGCCCGTCTCTGAACCTTTTCTAGTTCCAGGATATCCTTTTTATAGTATGGTGGCCAGAATTGTACACAGTACTCAAGATGTGGCCTCACTAGTGATCTATATAATGGGAGTGTGGCCAGAGAGACCCCCCAGCCAGATGTGTAATGGGGCCTGCGGCACTGAAGGGGTTAACCCTCAAGTGCCTGGCACCATTTTGGAGGACAATGGGCGATTGGCGCCACTTTTAAAATGTACTTGGACGCTAGGTGCCATCTTTAAAACTGTAAATGCAGCGCCATGGTCCCGGAACTCTCCAGCGACCGCAGCAGTGAGGGAGCCCCTCGGTGCGCTGAGCTGTGTGCGCGTGCCGGGGGGAGAAGGGAGTGCCACCACAGCCGAAGGGGGACCGGTCCCGCTGCTGCGCTGTGTGTGATGCCGGCACCTCAGCACTCTGGAGGTGGCCAGCCGCGGCAGCCGGGACAGGGGTCCCAGGCTGCCGCACTGCTGAGGGGGTGCACCGCTCACGGGGGACCGGGCTAGCCGGCTCCCTAGCGGCGGAGGTATGCGTAGGGCACGGGACGCTCAGTGCTCCAGACAGACAGAGAGCCGCGGTGGCCAAGACGAGCGTCCTAGGCTGCCGGGCTCCAGGAGTGCACCAGGAGTCACCGGACCAGGGAGTGCGCTGCACGCTGCAGCAAGGCCAACAAGTAATGCCGCATCGAGGGGACAGGGAGAGCCAGCCCCCATACCTCCAGCACTGGGAGAGCCCTAGCAGCCAGGCTGCAGGGCTAAGGGAGCCCAGCGCTGAGCACAGTAAAAACAATGTATCTAAATGTGTAAATATATATTTTATGATGTGGAGCACTGAGCTGGGGATAGCATATGCCCCAGCTGCAGTGCCTGGGTATGTGGAGCATGTGCAGGGCACAGGCTCAGTGTTTTTAAAGAGACATGTACAGTGTACTTAAATGTGTTTTAAAGGAAAATGCACTTACTTGGTTGTGTGTCCCAGGAGGGGGGAATCCATGGCAGTGCAGGCTGATGGATTCCCCCAGACCTTTTCCCCAAAAACGGAATGCTTTATTCTCCAGCCTCAAACTTAAAAGTATCATGGGAGAGAGAGAGGAGAAGCTCAGCTTTCCAACAAGCTGAGTGGTTTTCTGGAGCTCCATAGAGATCGCCTTTTGTGAGCAGGAAACCCTGACCGGGGATCTAGGCTGCCCAGCTCTGAAGCCCGAATTCAGGCTGCAGATGCTGAGCTGGGTCCCAGGCAGATTCCTGGAAGTGTTTGCTGGAAAACTTCCCCCAGTGCAGACTGAACGTCACCGGGGCAGATACAGACCCTCCAGGATAGGACGGTCAAAGGAGAGTGACCACTCCCCACTGTCCATAGGAGGACAATGGTAGCTGTGCATGTGACCAAGGCATGCACAGCTTATGGGTAAACATTGATTGGTTGTAAACCACAGGGCGGACTTACCCCCTGTGGTATTGTGTATTGGAGTAGGATAAAAGGAGGGCAGCTGCCCCATGAAAAGTGCATTCTACCGTTTTCATTCTGCTAGAACATCTTGCTGTATTGCTGTTGCCCCTAGCAATAGGTAAGAGTCTTTTTGAAGACTATTTAAGCAAATAAACATCTGCCTCAAGACGACCGCTTCATCTTGTGACCTGCAGGACTAGATGAAACCTAGCTCCGTTTTCCGGCTGTCCAGGGTGTATCCAGCGTCTCCAAGTTCCGCCTTCCGCTAGCTACCGGCAGAGGCCTAGTCAAGTGACTAGTGGGGATTCGTCAGCACCACACAGGTGTGGTAAGGCAGCGTGTCGACGCATACAGAGCAGAACCGAGGTTAGGAGTTTGGTGGTGGCAGCGTAAACGCCCGTTTGCCTTTTTTGTTGCATTCCTACTTTAGGTACAATTGCTAACTTTGGGGCAGATTTATTAACCTGGAGACGGCGTAAGGAAGTGATAAAGTAGTGCAAGGTGACAACGCACCAGCCAATCAGCTCCAATATGCAAATTGACAGCTAGGAGCTGACTGGCTGGTGCAGGCTTCATACATCTGCCCCTTTGTTATCTATGTCAGTGGTTTCCAAACTTTTTGGAATCACGGCGCCCTAGAATATCAGAATTTTTTTCACGGCACCCCTAGGCCAAAAAATTTTTATTGAGAAATTTAGAAATAAATATTACATTAAGTAGATCGTGTTTATATGTCATCCTTAGGGTCAGTTGTGTGGTGAGAACAGGATTTGCTTCTGTTTGGCCACATATTATATGACTGGCAGCCACCAGCACTGGTTTTGCCTATTATATTGACCATGAATAATTTGAAATGGTCCTGGACCACCAACCCAGGGCACCCCTGCAAGTGTCCGGAGGCACCCCAGGGAGCCACAGCACACAGTTTGGGAACCTCTGATCTATGTGAACACCTAGATCTTTTTCCAATACAGAATCCTCTAGTTTTTCCCCATTTAGTGTGTAGGTAGTATGCTTGTTTCTACTACCAAAGTGCATGACCTTACCTTACATTTGTCTATATTTAACCACATTCTCCATTTTGCTGCCCATGCTTCCAGTTTAAATAAGTCAGTCATTCTGAAGAGACTCAGCATCCCCCTGCGAATGTATAACCTTACACCGTGCTCTCTAGACCTACTTCTAGATCATTTATGAAAATGTTGAACAGTAGTGGTCCAAGTACAGACCCTTGTGGTACACCACTTAGCACTTTAGTCCATTTTGAAAAAGTTCAATTTGCTTAGTTATCAACAGTAATGGAGATATCAGGTTGGTAACTACTATTGCCAGTGGAGATATAATTAATTCTGTTTTGGAAATATTAAGTTTGAGGTGGCGAGATGTCATCCAAGATGAAATGGCAGAAAGGCATTCAGTGACCCGGCCCAATACAGAATGTGACAAATCAGGGGAGGATAGGTAGATCTGAGTATCATCGGCATACAGATTATAATGAAATCTGAAAGAGCTGATTAATTACCAAGAGATGAGGTATAGATAGAGAAAAGCAGAGGACCTAAGACTGAGCCGTGCGGTACTCCAACTGAGAGAGGAAGAGGAGATGGAATCAGAGAAACGGGCACTGAAGGAGGGATTAGATAGGTAGGATGAGAACCAGGAGAGGGACGTGTCCTGGAGACCTGGGGATTGTAGTGTCTGTATGAGAAGAGAGTGGTCACAGTGTCACATGCAGCAGAGAGATCAAAGAGAATAAGTAGTGAGAAATGTCCTTTATATCTAGCAGTGACCAAATCACTCACTACTATAGTCATTTATGTTTAACCTGTTGTGCCCCAGAAACACTGGAGATGGGGGTCTGTCATGCAGTGTAAGGGAAGGCTGCACAATGCGGGGTCTCTGCTAGGTGCGCCCTGGATGTGGGGGTCTGTCATGCAGTGTAAGGGAAGGCTGCACAATGTGGGGTCTCTGCTAGGTGCGCCCTGGATGCGGGGGGGTCTCTGCTAGGTGCGCCCTGGATGCGGGGGGGTCTCTGCTAGGTGCGCCCTGGATGCGGGGGGGTCTCTGCTAGGTGCGCCCTGGATGCGGGGGGGTCTCTGCTAGGTGCGCCCTGGATGCGGGGGGGTCTCTGCTAGGTGCGCCCTGGATGCGGGGGGTCTCTGCTAGGTGCGCCCTGGATGCGGGGGGTCTCTGCTAGGTGCGCCCTGGATGCGGGGGGTCTCTGCTAGGTGCGCCCTGGATGCGGGGGGGTCTCTGCTAGGTGCGCCCTGGATGCGGGGGGGTCTCTGCTAGGTGCGCCCTGGATGCGGGGGGGTCTCTGCTAGGTGCGCCCTGGATGCGGGGGGTCTCTGCTAGGTGCGCCCTGGATGCGGGGGGTCTCTGCTAGGTGCGCCCTGGATGCGGGGGGTCTCTGCTAGGTGCGCCCTGGATGCGGGGGGTCTCTGCTAGGTGCGCCCTGGATGCGGGGGGTCTCTGCTAGGTGCGCCCTGGATGCGGGGGGTCTCTGCTAGGTGCGCCCTGGATGCGGGGGGTCTCTGCTAGGTGCGCCCTGGATGCGGGGGGTCTCTGCTAGGTGCGCCCTGGATGCGGGGGGTCTCTGCTAGGTGCGCCCTGGATGCGGGGGGTCTCTGCTAGGTGCGCCCTGGATGCGGGGGGTCTCTGCTAGGTGCGCCCTGGATGCGGGGGGTCTCTGCTAGGTGCGCCCTGGATGCGGGGGGTCTCTGCTAGGTGCGCCCTGGATGCGGGGGGTCTCTGCTAGGTGCGCCCTGGATGCGGGGGGTCTCTGCTAGGTGCGCCCTGGATGCGGGGGGTCTCTGCTAGGTGCGCCCTGGATGCGGGGGGTCTCTGCTAGGTGCGCCCTGGATGCGGGGGGTCTCTGCTAGGTGCGCCCTGGATGCGGGGGGTCTCTGCTAGGTGCGCCCTGGATGCGGGGGGTCTCTGCTAGGTGCGCCCTGGATGCGGGGGGTCTCTGCTAGGTGCGCCCTGGATGCGGGGGGTCTCTGCTAGGTGCGCCCTGGATGCGGGGGGTCTCTGCTAGGTGCGCCCTGGATGCGGGGGGTCTCTGCTAGGTGCGCCCTGGATGCGGGGGGTCTCTGCTAGGTGCGCCCTGGATGCGGGGGGTCTCTGCTAGGTGCGCCCTGGATGCGGGGGGTCTCTGCTAGGTGCGCCCTGGATGCGGGGGGTCTCTGCTAGGTGCGCCCTGGATGCGGGGGGTCTCTGCTAGGTGCGCCCTGGATGCGGGGGGTCTCTGCTAGGTGCGCCCTGGATGCGGGGGGTCTCTGCTAGGTGCGCCCTGGATGCGGGGGGTCTCTGCTAGGTGCGCCCTGGATGCGGGGGGTCTCTGCTAGGTGCGCCCTGGATGCGGGGGGTCTCTGCTAGGTGCGCCCTGGATGCGGGGGGTCTCTGCTAGGTGCGCCCTGGATGCGGGGGGTCTCTGCTAGGTGCGCCCTGGATGCGGGGGGTCTCTGCTAGGTGCGCCCTGGATGCGGGGGGTCTCTGCTAGGTGCGCCCTGGATGCGGGGGGTCTCTGCTAGGTGCGCCCTGGATGCGGGGGGTCTCTGCTAGGTGCGCCCTGGATGCGGGGGGTCTCTGCTAGGTGCGCCCTGGATGCGGGGGGTCTCTGCTAGGTGCGCCCTGGATGCGGGGGGTCTCTGCTAGGTGCGCCCTGGATGCGGGGGGTCTCTGCTAGGTGCGCCCTGGATGCGGGGGGTCTCTGCTAGGTGCGCCCTGGATGCGGGGGGTCTCTGCTAGGTGCGCCCTGGATGCGGGGGGTCTCTGCTAGGTGCGCCCTGGATGCGGGGGGTCTCTGCTAGGTGCGCCCTGGATGCGGGGGGTCTCTGCTAGGTGCGCCCTGGATGCGGGGGGTCTCTGCTAGGTGCGCCCTGGATGCGGGGGGTCTCTGCTAGGTGCGCCCTGGATGCGGGGGGTCTCTGCTAGGTGCGCCCTGGATGCGGGGGGTCTCTGCTAGGTGCGCCCTGGATGCGGGGGGTCTCTGCTAGGTGCGCCCTGGATGCGGGGGGTCTCTGCTAGGTGCGCCCTGGATGCGGGGGGTCTCTGCTAGGTGCGCCCTGGATGCGGGGGGTCTCTGCTAGGTGCGCCCTGGATGCGGGGGGTCTCTGCTAGGTGCGCCCTGGATGCGGGGGGTCTCTGCTAGGTGCGCCCTGGATGCGGGGGGTCTCTGCTAGGTGCGCCCTGGATGCGGGGGGTCTCTGCTAGGTGCGCCCTGGATGCGGGGGGTCTCTGCTAGGTGCGCCCTGGATGCGGGGGGTCTCTGCTAGGTGCGCCCTGGATGCGGGGGGTCTCTGCTAGGTGCGCCCTGGATGCGGGGGGTCTCTGCTAGGTGCGCCCTGGATGCGGGGGGTCTCTGCTAGGTGCGCCCTGGATGCGGGGGGTCTCTGCTAGGTGCGCCCTGGATGCGGGGGGTCTCTGCTAGGTGCGCCCTGGATGCGGGGGGTCTCTGCTAGGTGCGCCCTGGATGTGGGGGGGTCTCTGCTAGGTGCGCCCTGGATGTGGGGGGGTCTCTGCTAGGTGCGCCCTGGATGTGGGGGTCTGTATAGGAGGAATTGTGTACAGGGGTCTTTATATACAATGGATAAACCCCCTCCCAGTTTACTGCCAATTAGAGAGAAATAGTACAGCTGAGGATTGAGGCTGCGTTGCCATGGTGACCAGGCAGAGTGCAGATTGAAGGTGATGACATCACTATACTATTATGGGATGGATGTAACATTTTTATCAATGTAGAAGAATCTGACCTCCCCTATCCTTTATACCGTACACATAAGTGCCCCCGCCCGGGACACAACGCAGCGTACTTCTGTGGGGAGAAATACAATAGCACAAACTACAGAGGGTCAACACACCCGGGGGCCCAGATTCAGCCACACATCCCACGCCCCGGGGGCCCAGATTCAGCCACACATCATCACACACCCCGGGGGCCCAGATTCAGCCACACATCACACCCCCCGGGGGCCCAGATTCAGCCACACATCACACCCCCCGGGGGCCCAGATTCAGCCACACATCACACACCCCGGGGCCCAGATTCAGCCACACATCATCACACACCCCGGGGGCCCAGATTCAGCCACACATCATCACACACCCCGGGGGCCCAGATTCAGCCACACATCATCACACACCCCGGGGGCCCAGATTCAGCCACACATCATCACACACCCCGGGGGCCCAGATTCAGCCACACATCATCACACACCCCGGGGGCCCAGATTCAGCCACACATCATCACACACCCCGGGGGCCCAGATTCAGCCACACATCATCACACACCCCGGGGACCCAGATTCAGCCACACATCATCACACACCCCGGGGACCCAGATTCAGCCACACATCATCACACACCCCGGGGGCCCAGATTCAGCCACACATCATCACACACCCCGGGGGCCCAGATTCAGCCACACATCATCACACACCCCGGGGGCCCAGATTCAGCCACACATCACACGCCCCGGGGGCCCAGATTCAGCCACACGCCCCGGGGGCCCAGATTCAGCCACACATATCACACCCCGGGGGCCCAGATTCAGCCACACATCCCACGCCCCGGGGGCCCAGATTCAGCCACACATCCCGGGGGCCCAGATTCAGCCACACATCCCGGGGGCCCAGATTCAGCCACGCGCCCCGGGGGCCCAGATTCAGCCACACATCCCGGGGGCCCAGATTCAGCCACGCGCCCCGGGGGCCCAGATTCAGCCACACATCATCATACACCCCAGGGGCCCAGATTCAGCCACACATCACACGCCCCGGGGGCCCAGATTCAGCCACACGCCCCGGGGGCCCAGATTCAGCCACACATATCACACCCCGGGGGCCCAGATTCAGCCACACATCCCACGCCCCGGGGGCCCAGATTCAGCCACACATCCCGGGGGCCCAGATTCAGCCACACATCCCGGGGGCCCAGATTCAGCCACACATCATCATACACCCCAGGGGCCCAGATTCAGCCACACATCACACGCCCCGGGGGCCCAGATTCAGCCACACGCCCCGGGGGCCCAGATTCAGCCACACATCACACGCCCCGGGGGCCCAGATTCAGCCACACATCACACGCCCCGGGGGCCCAGATTCAGCCACACATCACACGCCCCGGGGGCCCAGATTCAGCCACACATCACACGCCCCGGGGGCCCAGATTCAGCCACACATCACACGCCCCGGGGGCCCAGATTCAGCCACACATATCACACCCCGGGGGCCCAGATTCAGCCACACATCCCATGCCCCGGGGGCCCAGATTCAGCCACGCGCCCCGGGGGCCCAGATTCAGCCACGCGCCCCGGGGGCCCAGATTCAGCCACGCGCCCCGGGGGCCCAGATTCAGCCACACATCATACACCCCAGGGGCCCAGATTCAGCCACACATCACGCGCCCCGGGGGCCCAGATTCAGCCACACATCACGCGCCCCGGGGGCCCAGATTCAGCCACACATCACGCGCCCCGGGGGCCCAGATTCAGCTACACATCACGCGCCCCGGGGGCCCAGATTCAGCCACACATATCACACCCCGGGGGCCCAGATTCAGCCACGCGCCCCGGGGGCCCAGATTCAGCCACACATCAACATCATACACCCCAGGGGCCCAGATTCAGCCACACATCACGCGCCCCGGGGGCCCAGATTCAGCCCCGGGGGCCCAGATTCAGCCACGCGCCCCGGGGGCCCAGATTCAGCCACGCGCCCCGGGGGCCCAGATTCAGCCACACATCAACATCATACACCCCAGGGGCCCAGATTCAGCCACACATCACGCGCCCCGGGGGCCCAGATTCAGCCCAGCGCCCCGGGGGCCCAGATTCAGCCCCGGGGGCCCAAATTCAGCCCCGGGGGCCCAAATTCAGCCCCGGGCCCCGGGGGCCCAAATTCAGCCCCGGGCCCCGGGGGCCCAAATTCAGCCCCGGGCCCCGGGGGCCCAAATTCAGCCCCGCGCCCCGGGGGCCCAAATTCAGCCACATGTAATGTATTGGTATAGGTAGAATCAGTCACGTGAAATAATCCTCCATCATCAATCTGAGGAACATGAGTCATATTTACTCTGTCCTGAGGCTAGCTAGGAGGAGCTGGGAAAGTTTTATTACAGTGCAATTCACCCATCCTAGATCACTGCAACCTCATATATAATGCACTGTAAGAGCACTCTGCTATTCCAATACTCATATATAAATGTATTACCGGCGCTAGACTGCTATTCCAATGGTGCACCCTGCCCTGCCATCTAGCTCCGGCACAGTATATCACTCTGCTATTCCAATACTGTGCCCTCCCATCTAGCTCCAGCACAGTATATCACTCTGCTATTCCAATACTGCACCCTCCCATCTAGCTCCGGCACAGTATATCACTCTGCTATTCCAATACTGCACCCTGCCCTCTAGCTCCGGCACAGTATATCACTCTGCTATTCTAACACTGCACCCTCCCATCTAGCTCCGGCACAGTATATCACTCTGCTATTCCAATACTACACCCTGCCCTCTAGCTCCGGCACAGTATATCACTCTGCTATTCCAATACTGCACCCTGCCATCTAGCTCCGGCACAGTATATCACTCTGCTATTCCAATACTGCACCCTCCCATCTAGCTCCGGCACAGTATATCACTCTGCTATTCCAATACTGCACCCTGCCCTCTAGCTCCGGCACAGTATATCACTCTGCTATTCCAATACTGCACCCTGCCCTCTAGCTCCGGCACAGTATATCACTCTGCTATTACAATACTGCACTCTCCCATCTAGCTCCGGCACAGTATATCACTCTGCTATTCCTATACTGCACCCTCCCATCTAGCTCCGGCACAGTATATCACTCTGCTATTCCAATACTGCACCCTGCCCTCTAGCTCCGGCACAGTATATCACTCTGCTATTCTAACACTGCACCCTGCCCTCTAGCTCCGGCACAGTATATCACTCTGCTATTCCAACACTGCACCCTGCCATCTAGCTCCGGCACAGTATATCACTCTGCTATTCTAACACTGCACCCTGCCCTCTAGCTCCGGCACAGTATATCACTCTGCTATTCCAACACTGCACCCTGCCATCTAGCTCCGGCACAGTATATCACTCTGCTATTCTAACACTGCACCCTGCCCTCTAGCTCCGGCACAGTATATCACTCTGCTATTCCAACACTGCACCCTGCCATCTAGCTCCGGCACAGTATATCACTCTGCTATTCCAATACTGCAACCTGCCATCTAGCTCCAGCACAGTATTTCACTCTGCTATTCCAATACTGCACCCTGCCCTCTAGCTCCGGCACAGTATATCACTCTGCTATTACAATACTGCACTCTCCCATCTAGCTCCGGCACAGTATATCACTCTGCTATTCCTATACTGCACCCTCCCATCTAGCTCCGGCACAGTATATCACTCTGCTATTCCAATACTGCAACCTGCCATCTAGCTCCAGCACAGTATATCACTCTGCTATTCCAATACTGCACCCTGCCCTCTAGCTCCGGCACAGTATATCACTCTGCTATTACAATACTGCACTCTCCCATCTAGCTCCGGCACAGTATATCACTCTGCTATTCCTATACTGCACCCTCCCATCTAGCTCCGGCACAGTATATCACTCTGCTATTCCAATACTGCACCCTGCCCTCTAGCTCCGGCACAGTATATCACTCTGCTATTCTAACACTGCACCCTGCCCTCTAGCTCCGGCACAGTATATCACTCTGCTATTCCAACACTGCACCCTGCCATCTAGCTCCGGCACAGTATATCACTCTGCTATTCTAACACTGCACCCTGCCCTCTAGCTCCGGCACAGTATATCACTCTGCTATTCCAATACTGCAACCTGCCATCTAGCTCCAGCACAGTATATCACTCTGCTATTCCAATACTGCACCCTGCCCTCTAGCTCCGGCACAGTATATCAATCTGCTATTCCAATACTGCACCCTCCCATCTAGCTCCGGCACAGTATATCACTCTGCCTTTCCGATGTTAAAACAATTCAGTTCCTTTGAACTACTGCAGTTTCCTAAACTCAGTCCTCAAGGAAGTCTAACAGTCCAGTGTTTAAGGATATCCATGCTTGTGCACAGATACAATCAAACTGACTTATAAGCACAGGTGACATGAAGTGTAAGCATGGAAAGCTGTACAACCTGGACTGTTGGTGAAGGGGGGGGCCTTGGTGACTGAGTTTGGGAACCACTGTACTAATCCGTACCCTTCCGCATAACCTAGTCTTGAGCACACTCTCCTAACCTCCTGCCTTATGCATTGGCCATCTATGCCTTGCTTACTCGTACCTCATGTCACCTGCCTGCCTCCCCTAGATTGTGAACTCCTTGAACCAGGTCCCTCTTCTCTCACAATTCAATTACAGAACTCCTACTCAGCGAATGTCTGTACCCGCATCTCGCTCGTTACGGTCTATCCCTTCCAGTGGCTGCCTGTCCCCAGTAGTACACCGATTACTCCTTTGCTTCCTGACATCTGGGCTGTAGTGTGTACTGAGAACGGTTACCTGATTTCTGTGTACTGTGTATTGCTCTGTCTGCTGTATGTACGGTGCTGCAAAACATTTGTGGCGCCTTACAAATAAAATTTAATAATAATAATTCCATTAAGATGCACTACAGCTATACTGTAGTTCTATTTTACTGCAAGCTATTTACTACAAGTATACCCCTGCTATTCTACGCTCAGGTTTAGTTCTGGTATAAGTTGTCCATAGCGCACGACTAGCAGTCAATATACTGCCAAACTCAGGATTCAAACCCATAACCTTTTGCTTTCCAATGAAACACCCTACTCATTGAGGTAGTTGCTCCTGCATAAAAACTAATTTTACTAACTATATGAAGCTACTTTTACTTTATCTCACTCTAGGGAATTAAAATCTTAAGATATCTCTTGATACCAGCAAAAGAAACTGTTAGCAAAATATTTAGTGGAAGGCAACGATTAAAAATTCTAATCGCGATTAATCGCATTGTTATGCGCAAGTTTCAATAATGAATTCAAAAGTAGTGTATTGCACATTGAGAGAAAAAAAAATAAATAAGAATTTACTCACCGGTAATTCTATTTCTCGTAGTCCGTAGTGGATGCTGGGGACTCCGTAAGGACCATGGGGAATAGACGGGCTCCGCAGGAGACTGGGCACTCTATAGAAAGATTTAGGACTATCTGATGTGCACTGGCTCCTCCCCCTATGACCCTCCTCCAAGCCTCAGTTAGGAACTGTGCCCGGAAGAGCTGACACAATAAGGAAGGATTTTTGAATCCCGGGTAAGACTCATACCAGCCACACCATATAACACGTGATAGGAACCCCGGTTAACAGTATGATAACAAATGGAGCCTCTGAAGAGATGGCTCACAACAAAACCCGATTTTTGTAACAATAACTATGTACAGGTATTGCAGACAATCCGCACTTGGGATGGGCGCCCAGCATCCACTACGGACTACGAGAAATAGAATTACCGGTGAGTAAATTCTTATTTTCTCTGACGTCCTAGTGGATGCTGGGGACTCCGTAAGGACCATGGGGATTATACCAAAGCTCCCAAACGGGCGGGAGAGTGCGGATGACTCTGCAGCACCGAATGAGAGAATTCCAGGTCCTTCTCAGCCAGGGTATCAAATTTGTAGAATTTTGCAAACGTGTTTGCCCCCGACCAAGTAGCTGCTCGGCAAAGTTGTAAAGCCGAGACCCCTCGGGCAGCCGCCCAAGATGAGCCCACCTTCCGTGTGGAATGGGCTTTTACAGATTTAGGCTGCGGTAAGCCTACCGCAGAATGCGCCAGCTGAATAGTGCTACAAATCCAGCGCGCAATAGACTGCTTAGAAGCAGGAGCACCCAGCTTGGTGGGTGCATACAGGATAAACAGCGAGTCAGTCTTTCTGACTCCAGCCGTCCTGGAAATATAAATTTTTAGGGCCCTGACTACGTCCAGCAACTTGGAATCCTCCAAGTCCCTAGTAGCCGCAGGCACCACAATAGGTTGGTTCAAGTGAAAAGCGGAGACCACCTTTGGGAGAAACTGAGGACGAGTCCTCAATTCTGCCCTATCCGTATGGAAAATCAGATAAGGGCTTTTACAAGACAAAGCCGCCAATTCTGAAACCCGCCTGGCCGACGCCAGGGCCAACAGCATGACCACTTTCCACGTGAGATATTTTAAATCCACAGTCTTAAGTGGTTCGAACCAATGTGATTTCAGGAATGCCAAAACCACATTGAGATCCCAAGGTGCCACTGGGGGCACAAAAGGAGGCTGAATATGCAGTACTCCTTTGACAAAAGTCTGAACTTCAGGCAGTGAAGCCAGTTCTTTTTGGAAGAAAATCGACAGAGCCGAAATCTGGACCTTTATGGACCCCAATTTGAGGCCCAACATCACCCCTGCTTGCAGGAAGTGCAGGAATCAACCCAGTTGAATTTCCTCCGTCGGGGCCTTCATGGCCTCACACCAAGCAACATATTTTCGCCAAATGCGGTGATAATGTCTTGCGGTGACATCCTTCCTGGCTTTGATCAGGGTAGGGATGACTTCCTCCGGAATACCCTTTTCCTTCAGGATCCGGTGTTCAACCGCCATGCCGTCAAACGCAGCCGCGGTAAGTCTTGGAACAGACAGGGTCCCTGCTGCAGCAGGTCTTGTCTGAGCGGCAGAGGCCAAGGGTCCTCTGTAAGCATCTCTTGAAGTTCCGGGTACCAAGCTCTTCTTGGCCAATCCGGAACCACGAGAATGGTTTTCACTCCTCGCCGCCTTATTATTCTCAGTACCTTGGGTATGAGAGGTAGAGGAGGAAACACATATACCGACTGGTACACCCATGGTGTCACTAGAGCGTCCACCGCTATCGCCTGAGGGTCTCTTGACCGGGCGCAATATCTTTTCAACTTCTTGTTGAGGCGGGACGCCATCATGATTACCTGTGGTTTTTCCCACCGGTTGACCAGCATTTGGAAGACTTCTGGATGAAGTCCCCATTCTCCCGGGTGGAGGTCGTGTCTGCTGAGGAAGTCTGCTTCCCAGTTGTCCACTCCCGGAATGAACACTGCTGACAGTGCTAGTACATGATTCTCCGCCCATCGGAGAATTCTTGTGGCTTCCGCCATCGCCATCCTGCTTCTTGTGCCGCCCTGTCGATTTACATGGGCGACTGCCGTGACGTTGTCTGACTGGATCAGCACCGGCTGGTGTAGGAGCAGGGATTTTGCTTGACTTAGGGCATTGTAGATGGCCCTTAGTTCCAGAATATTTTTGTGAAGGGAAGTCTCCTGACTCGACCATAGTCCTTGGAAGTTTCTTCCCTGTGTGACTGCCCCCCAGCCTCGAAGGCTGGCATCCGTGGTCACCAGGACCCAGTCCTGTATGCCGAACCTGCGGCCCTCTAGAAGATGGGCACTCTGCAGCCACCACAGTAGCGACACCCTGGTTCTTGGAGACAGGGTTATCAAGCGATGCATCTGAAGATGCGATCCGGACCACTGGTCCAACAGGTCCCACTGAAAGATTCTGGCATGGAACCTGCCGAAGGGAATTGCTTCGTAAGAAGCCACCATCTTTCCCAGGACCCGCGTGCAGCGATGCACTGATACCTGTTTTGGTTTCAGGAGGTCTCTGACTAGAGATGACAACTCCCTGGCTTTCTCCTCCGGGAGAAACACTTTTTTCTGGACTGTATCCAGAATCATACCCAGGAACAGTAGTCGTGTCGTCGGAACCAGCTGTGACTTTGGGATATTCAGAATCCAGCCGTGCTGGTGCAGCACCTCCTGAGATAGTGCTACTCCCACCAACAACTGTTCCTTGGACCTCGCTTTTATTAGGAGATCGTCCAAGTACGGGATAATTAAAACTCCCTTTTTTCGAAGGAGTATCATCATTTCCGCCATCACCTTGGTAAATACCCTCGGTGCCGTGGACAGTCCAAACGGCAGCGTCTGGAATTGGTAATGGCAATCCTGTACCACAAATCTGAGGTACTCCTGGTGAGGATGGTAAATGGGGACATGCAAGTAAGCATCCTTGATGTCCAGGGATACCATGTAATCCCCCTCATCCAGGCTCGCAATAACCGCCCTGAGCGATTCCATCTTGAACTTGAATTCTTTTATGTATGTGTTCAAGGATTTCAAATTTAAAATGGGTCTCACCGAACCGTCCGGTTTCGGTACCACAAATAGTGTGGAATAGTAACCCCGGCCTTGTTGAAGTAGGGGTACCTTGATTATCACCTGCTGGGAATACAGCTTGTGAATTGCCACTAGCACCGCCTCCCTGTCTGAGGGAGCAATCGGCAAGGCAGATTTTAGGAACCGGTGGGGTGGAGACGCCTCGAATTCCAGTTTGGACCCCTGAGATACTATTTGAAGGATCCAGGGATCCACCTGTGAGCGAGCCCACTGATCGCTGAAATTCTTGAGGCGGCCCCCCACCGTACCTGGCTCCGCCTGTGGAGCCCCACCGTCATGCGGCGGACTTGGAAGAAGAAGCGGGGGAGGACTTTTGCTCCTGGGAACCTGCTGTTTGTTGCAGTCTTTTTCCCCTACCTCTGCCTCTGGACAGAAAGGACCCGCCTTTTCCACGCCTGTTTTTCTGGGTCCGAAAGGACTGAACCTGATAAAACGGCGCCTTCTTAGGCTGTGAGGGGACATGGGGTAAAAATGCTGACTTCCCAGACGTTGCTGTGGAAACTAGTTCCGAGAGACCATCCCCAAATAATTCCTCACCCTTATATGGTAACACTTCCATGTGATTTTTTGAATCTGCATCTCCTGTCCACTGGCGAGTCCATAAGCCTCTCCTAGCAGAAATGGACAATGCACTTACTTTAGATGCCAATCGGCAGATTTCCCTTTGTGCATCTCTCATATATAAGACTGAGTCTTTTATATGGTCTATGGTTAACAGGATCGTGTCTCTGTCTAATGTGTCAATATTTTCTGACAGTTTATCTGACCAAGCAGCGGCAGCACTGCACATCCATGCTGACGCAATAGCTGGCCTAAGTATAATGCCTGAGTGTGTGTATACAGACTTCAGGATCGCCTCCTGCTTTCTATCAGCAGGTTCCTTGAGGGCGGCCGTATCCGGAGACGGTAGTGCCACCTTTTTAGACAAACGTGTGAGCGCTTTATCCACTCTAGGGGGTGTTTCCCAACGTGACCTATCCTCTGGCGGGAAAGGGAACGCCATTAGTACCTTCTTAGGAATTACCAATTTTTTATCAGGGAAAGCCCACGCTTCTTCACACACTTCCTTTAATTCATCTGATGGGGGAAAAACTACGGGTAGTTTTTTCTCTCCAAACATAATACCCTTTTTAGTGGTACCAGTAGTTATATCAGAAATGTTTAACACCTCTTTCATTGCCTCAATCATACAGTGAATGGCCTTAGTGGGCATCAGGTTTGACTCATCGTCGTCGACACTGGTGTCAGTATCTGTGTCGACATCTGGGTCTGCTTGAGGTAGCGGGCGTTTTAGAGCCCCTGACGACCCATGCGACGCCTGGGCAGGCACGAGCTGAGAAGTCGGCTGTCCCATATTTGGCATGTCGTCGATTTTCTTATATAAGGAGTCTATACGTGCACTCATTACTTTCCATAAGCCCATCCACTCAGGTGTCTGCCCCGCAGGGGGTGACATCCCTTCTAAAGGCATCTGCTCCACCTCCACATCATTATCCTCATCAAACATGTCGACACAGCCGTACCGACACACCGCACACACACAAGGAATGCTCCGAATGAGGACAGGACCCACAAAAGCCCTTTGGGGGGACAGAGTGAGAGTATGCCAGCACACACCAGAGCGCTATATAATGCAGGGACTAACTAAGTTATGTCCCCTATAGCTGCTTTTTATATTATATATGTATTGCGCCCAAATTTAGTGCCCCCCCCTCTCTGTTTTTACCCTGTTCTGAAGTGTAGACTGCAGGGGAGAGCCAGGGAGCTTCCTTCCAGCGGATCTGTGAAGGAGAAATGGCGCCAGTGTGTCTGAGGGAGATAGCTCCGCCCCTTTTCCGCGGCCTATTCTCCCGCTTTTTTCTGGATTCTGGCAGGGGAACTTACCACATATATAGCCTCTAGGGCTATATATTGTGGTATTTTTGCCAGCCAAGGTGTTTTTATTGCAGCTCAGGGCGCTGCGCCCCCCCCCCAAGCGCCCTGCACCCTCAGTGACCGGAGTGTGAAGTGTGCATGAGGAGCAATGGCGCACAGCTGCAGTGCTGTGCGCTACCTTGGTGAAGACTGATGTCTTCTGCCGCCGATTTTCCGGACCATCTTCTTGCTTCTGGCTCTGTAAGGGGGACGGCGGCGCGGCTCCGGGACCGAACACCAAGGACTGGGCCTGCGGTCGATCCCTCTGGAGCTAATGGTGTCCAGTAGCCTAAGAAGCCCAATCCGGCTGCAAGCAGGCGAGTTCGCTTCTTCTCCCCTTAGTCCCTCGCTGCAGTGAGCCTGTTGCCAGCAGGTCTCACTGAAAATAAAAAACCTAAATCTATACTTTCTTTCTAAGGGCTCAGGAGAGCCCCTAGTGTGCATCCAACCTCGGCCGGGCACGAAATCTAACTGAGGCTTGGAGGAGGGTCATAGTGGGAGGAGCCAGTGCACACCAGGTAGTCATAAATCTTTCTAGAGTGCCCAGCCTCCTTCTGAGCCCGCTATTCCCCATGGTCCTTACGGAGTTCCCAGCATCCACTAGGACGTCAGAGAAAAGATAATAATCAGCATTGCGGCTGAGCAGATCTATGTGGTGTGCGCGGCTGAGCAGATCTATGTGGTGTGCGCGGCTGAGCAGATCTATGTGGTGTGCGCGGCTGAGCAGATCTATGTGGTGTGCGCGGCTGAGCAGATCTATGTGGTGTGCGCGGCTGAGCAGATCTATGTGGTGTGCGCGGCTGAGCAGATCTATGTGGTGTGCGCGGCTGAGCAGATCTATGTGGTGTGCGCGGCTGAGCAGATCTATGTGGTGTGCGCGGCTGAGCAGATCTATGTGGTGTGCGGCTGAGCAGATCTATGTGGTGTGCGGCTGAGCAGATCTATGTGGTGTGCAGCCACACCTCCAATCTCTTGCAGCCGCACACTACATAGATCTGCTCAGTCACAATGCTGATCATTTTTTAGTCATCAAGTACAAGGTAAGCTTCTAATAGTTAGAATTCTCTAGCTTTCTATGAAAGGGCAGATAGCTCAATGAACAGAGTGTCTGACTGAAATGCCAAAGGCAATGGGTCCGAATCCCGGTATGTCAGCATTATAGGTATTAGCGACAGAAGGGGTGGTGGAAGGAGACAGGGGCGTCAGGATGTGAGGAAACTACAAGTAAAAGTAATTAAAACAGATAATTGACAAGTGCTGCCAACAGTGCCCCCTACACTGCGGCGCTATGTGCGGTGGAACACCTTGCACCACCCTAGTTACAGCCCTGGGAATAGGGATTAGGTCATGTAATTATGGTTCTCTTCTCTAGGACTAAAATCTCTATATTCTAAAAAGACTTTGGTCTTCAATGGCAAAACCAATGTTAGGTAAGCGTCATCCAATATACATCGATATATCAGAGTGTAGGTAGAACACCAGCGTTTTCTCATTTACATTGTAACCCTTATTACAGGGATCACACAATCCCGCACACTGGAAGATCACTGCGCACGGACAGCAACGATGGACATACAACATACAAAGGAGCTTTCTCTAGATTTTATAAAGTACATTTTGCCTTTTTAATAAAAGTAATCATACAAACGTCATAAGTGTCAGCCTGTGGCCCATCCAGCATTAATATATGATCCTTAATCTTTACCGCTGTGACAGGACGGTACCGTACGAAAGCACTCGCCGCTTTCGCGTCCCGTTGACTGCGCACAGATTGGAAGGTCAAGCCGCACGAGGCCTGACCACATAGGGGATTCCCGCTTACCGTCAGTAACCGCCTGTTACTGACTCCACCCACTGCGCTGTGGGCGGGTTCTTGCTGCCACCACCAAACTCCTAACCTGCCGTGGCGTTTGGAACCACGGTTCTGCTCTGTATGTGCCGACGCACTGCCTTACCACAGCTGTGTGGTACTGACGAATCCCCACTAGCCACTTGCTAGGCCTCTACCGGTAGCTGGCGGAAGGCGGAGCTTGGAGACGTTAGGTGCTTCCCTGGACAGCCGGAGGACGGGGCTATGGTTTGGCCTAACCCTGTTGGTCACAAGATGAAGCAGTCTTCTTGAGGCAATGATGTTTATTGCTCAATGATAACCTTTAAAAAGGCTCTTCCCTATTGCTAGGGGCAACAGCATACAATCAGATGTTTTCAGCAGAAGAAGATGTTACAATATACACTCCTATGGGCCAACTGCCCTTCTTTTATCTCTCTCCAAGACCCCTTACCACAGGGGGTAAGCCCGCCCTGCGGTGCACAACCAATCAATGTTTACCCATGAGCTGTGCATGCTCTGGTCTCATGCACAGCTTTACATTGTTCCCTATGGACAGTGGGGAGTGGTCGGTCTCCTTTGACTCTCCCATCTTGGAGATTCAGGATACTCCCACGGTGCCGTTCAGTCTGGCTGGGGGGAAGTTTTCCCTCCTAATCCGACTTCCAGAAACCTGCCCGGGACCCCTCTCACTGCCTGCAGCCTGGATTTGGGCTCCAGAGCTGGGCAGCCTGGCTCCCCGGTCCAGGTTTCTTGGCACTATGGCTGATCTCCATGGAACTCCAAGAAACCACTCAGCTTGTTTCATAGCTAAGCTGCTTCTCTCTCTCCCTGTGCCCCTTGGAAATGTGAGGCTGGATGGGAAAACATTCCGTTTTTGGGGAAAAGGTCTGGGAGAATCCATCAGCCTGCACAGCTATGGATTCCCCCCTCCTGGGACACACAATCAAGTAAGTGCAATTTATCTTTAAATACATTACATTTAAATCACACTGTACATGTTTATACATTTAAATACACTCTGAGCCTGCACAGGCTCCACATACCTAGGCACTGCATGTTTTACACAATGTCCTGTTCTGTAGCTACTGTGCCCAGCGCTGGGCTTCCCTAGCCCTGCAGCCTGGCTGCTAGGGCTCTCTCTCTCAGTGCTGGAGGTATGGGGCTGGCTTCCCCCATCCTCCAGCCTGCCTTCCTGCCTCTGGGGTTCCAGGGAGCTGGCTCTCCCTGTCCCCCCCAGTGTGGCACTAACTCCGTGGCCTCGCCGCATGCAGCGGCGCACCCCCCTGTACCGAAGCCCGGCGGCCCGGGACACTTGTCCCGGCCGCCGTGACCCTGGCTTGTTTCAGCGCTGAGGCGCCGGGAGCGTAGCTCCCGGACCCCAGCGCTCAGCATCCTAACCCACCCACGCCGCTAGGGAGCCGGCTAGCCCGGTCCCCCATGAGCGGCGCCTGTCTTGTCGCCTCGCCGCGCAGGGAGCCGGCTAGCCCGGTCCCCTGTATGCGGCGCCGATTGTGAGTGCCCTCGCCGCAGCGTCCGGCGGGGAGCCGGGCTGCGGCGCTCCCCCCCCTCGCCGGCTAGCAGCCCGGTACGTACGTCCCGGCTGCCGCGGCTGGCCACCTCCGACGGGCTGAGGCGCCGGGAGCAGAGCTCCCGGCCCCCAGCGGCGGCTCTTACAGAGAGCACTGCAGCGGGAGCCGAGCTCCCAGCCGCAGCGCTCACCCTTCTCCCCGGCGCGCACACTCCAGTGCACCCGGGGCTTCACCGACCGCTGCCGGGAGCGGAGCTCCCGGACTCCGGCGGTCAGCGGCTGCCCTCTCCCCCGGCGTGCACACTCTGCTGAGCGCGCCGGGGGCTGCCCTCACTGCCGTGGTCTCCGGAGGGGTCCGGGGCCACGGCGCATCTAAACATTACATGTTTAAAACAGTTTATAACACGGCGCCTAGCGCCCAACATATTTCAAATCTGGCGCCAAGCGCCCTTTGTCCTTAAGAATGGCGCTGAGCACTAGGGGTTAACCCTTTCAGTGCCGCAGGCGGCCATGCTCCTCGTGGCTGGGGCTCTCCGGCCACAACCGCGCTCTCAGAAGCTACAAAACCCTCAGCAGCATCAACAATGACAGATCTATAGTAACACCCAGTGTAACTCACAGCCATGCTAATCCAGACGCACAGGAATCACAAAATAATCCTATGCAATGCTTGGAGGACTTGGAGGTAACCCTCCACGGGCATGGTACGGCTGGAGGTAACCCCCCACGGGCGTGGTACGGCTGGAGGTAACCCCCCCACGGGCGTGGTACGGCTGGAGGTAACCCCCCACGGGCGTGGTACGGCTGGAGGTAACCCCCCCCCACGGGCGTGGTACGGCTGGAGGTAACCCCCCACGGGTGTGGTACGTCTGACCGATGGTCTCCACCCGCCTCCACCACTGGCTCTTGTAATTAGAAATATCTGCCATTATTCATGTTTGACCATTCAATGCCGAGGTGGTGATTTTCTCCTTACTGGGGATCGGATTGAGATGAGCACGCTATTGCAGAGTTGCTGCAGTGGTAACGTGCTTCCCCTTGTGTACTACTACGCCTGTGGTTCATTGCACTCTGCCATCACAGCACCCGTCTACCGCAGATGCAGTGTCTCCTTCCTTCAGATCGCAGCCACACTCACAGACATGAAGCGGCCACCTCTCAGTCAACGCCCAGGAACGGCCAAGGTTTTGCGCTGCCATTTCTAATGCCAGTGTCTCCGTATGCAACAGTGGTCTCTGCTTACAGTCAGGGGGGATTTCCAAGACGCGCAGTAGCAAATAATCGCGCACAGCTCGCCATTGCTTTCACCTCTGATGAGAATCTTGTACAGCAGTCAGGTCATACTGGCCGATCTCACTCCACTTCCAGACCACCGTAGGCAACAGTTACTGGCAACACTGGCTATAAAGCCCAATGAGAACAGATCAGAAAACCTGCATCATTATCATATAGGACACCGGACAATACACTATACTCATGAGACACTCCATATGTGGACAGCCACAGATCTATACCCGATGGCCAAGCTGGACACATCTAGCCATGAAACCGGACACCTGTGGGACATTTAGGGAGGCTGGACAATGACCGCAGACAGATCTCCCAACACCGGCCTCCACCAAATCAGCTGAAAGTGAAAGGTTGATGGAAAGTGTGACAGAGCCTGAGATGACATTAGCTGCAATTTCCTGGTCACTGAAAAGCAGAACGCTCATGAAAACAGAAAAATAAAAGCAACAGGGTGAAAAGTTCTCTCGGTCAGGCGACTTCTGAGCTATTATCCCCCAGGCTGAACCCACTTTGGAGTTAGATGATACATTCCACTCATCACAGAAAACGAGAGAGAAGCTGCCGGATTGAGCGAGCAGACAGGAAAGTGTGAGCTGCCAGCGGTTACACACTGCAGGACATACCTGGACACAGATACACATCTCTCAGGAGGTTTCCTGGTAGCAGCATACGCCTGCTGTAACCCTTTCTCTTCTGATATTCAGCATCTATAGCACACAATGCAGAATTCAGTCACTGAAGAAGAGAAAGCAAAAACAGCTACCACAACACGGACCACCTGAGAGACACTGACACCGCAACTCATGAGCAGACTATGGAACTACACAAAAGTGGAATAACCATCAGAAGATCTATGCAACCACTAGGAAGACAAGTGCAAAGAGTGCAGTAACCAGCCAGTAGGACAGGGCAGTGACTCCAGCCTAGGAGAGTGGTGCAAAGAGTGCAGTAACCAGCCAGTATAGGACAGGGCAGTGACTCCAGCCTAGGAGAGAGGTGTAGAGTGCAGTAACCAGCCAGAAGGACAGGGCAGTGACTCCAGCCTAGGAGAGAGGTGTAGAGTGCAATAACCAGCCAGAAGGACAGGGCAGTGACTCCAGCCTAGGAGAGTGGTGCAAAGAGTGCAGTAACCAGCCAGTATAGGACCGGGCAGTGACTCCAGCCTAGGAGAGAGGTGTAGAGTGCAGTAACCAGCCAGAAGGACAGGGCAGTGACTCCAGCCTAGGAGAGAGGTGTAGAGTGCAATAACCAGCCAGTATAGGACAGGGCAGTGACTCCAGCCTAGGAGAGTGGTGCAAAGAGTGCAGTAACCAGCCAGTAGGACAGGGCAGTGACTCCAGCCTAGGAGAGTGGTGCAAAGAGTGCAGTAACCAGCCAGTATAGGACAGGGCAGTGACTCCAGCCTAGGAGAGAGGTGTAGAGTGCAATAACCAGCCAGTATAGGACAGGGCAGTGACTCCAGCCTAGGAGAGAGGTGTAGAGTGCAGTAACCAGCCAGAAGGACAGGGCAGTGACTCCAGCCTAGGAGAGAGGTGTAGAGTGCAATAACCAGCCAGTATAGGACAGGGCAGTGACTCCAGCCTAGGAGAGAGGTGTAGAGTGCAATAACCAGCCAGTATAGGACAGGGCAGTGACTCCAGCCTAGGAGAGAGGTGTAGAGTGCAGTAACCAGCCAGAAGGACAGGGCAGTGACTCCAGCCTAGGAGAGAGGTGTAGAGTGCAATAACCAGCCAGTATAGGACAGGGCAGTGACTCCAGCCTATGAGAGAGGTGTAGAGTGCAGTAACCAGCCAGAAGGACAGGGCAGTGACTCCAGCCTAGGAGAGAGGTGCAAAGAGTGCAGTAATCAGCCAGTATAGGACAGGGCAGTGACTCCAGCCTAGGAGAGAGGTGTAGAGTGCAATAACCAGCCAGTATAGGACAGGGCAGTGACTACAGCCTATGAGAGAGGTGTAGAGTGCAGTAACCAGCCAGTATAGGACAGGGCAGTGACTCCAGCCTAGGAGAGTGGTGCAAAGAGTGCAGTAACCAGCCAGTATAGGACAGGGCAGTGACTCCAGCCTAGGAGAGAGGTGCAAAGAGTGCAGTAACCAGCCAGTAGGACAGGGCAGTGACTCCAGCCTAGGAGAGTGGTGCAAAGAGTGCAGTAACCAGCCAGTATAGGACAGGGCAGTGACTCCAGCCTATGAGAGAGGTGTAGAGTGCAGTAACCAGCCAGAAGGACAGGGCAGTGACTCCAGCCTAGGAGAGAGGTGTAGAGTGCAATAACCAGCCAGTATAGGACAGGGCAGTGACTCCAGCCTATGAGAGAGGTGTAGAGTGCAGTAACCAGCCAGAAGGACAGGGCAGTGACTCCAGCCTAGGAGAGAGGTGCAAAGAGTGCAGTAATCAGCCAGTATAGGACAGGGCAGTGACTCCAGCCTAGGAGAGAGGTGTAGAGTGCAATAACCAGCCAGTATAGGACAGGGCAGTGACTACAGCCTAGGAGAGAGGTGCAAAGAGTGCAGTAACCAGCCAGTATAGGACAGGGCAGTGACTCCAGCCTAGGAGAGAGGTGTAGAGTGCAGTAACCAGTCAGAAGGACAGAGCAGTGACTACAGCCTAGGAGAGAGGTGTAGAGTGCAATAACCAGCCAGAAGGACAGGGCAGTGACTCCAGCCTAGGAGAGAGGTGTAGAGTGCAGTAACCAGTCAGAAGGACAGGGCAGTGACTCCAGCCTAGGAGAGAGGTGTAGAGTGCAGTAACCAGTCAGAAGGACAGGGCAGTGACTCCAGCCTAGGAGAGAGGTGTAGAGTGCAATAACCAGCCAGAAGAACAGGGCAGTGACTCCAGCCTAGGAGAGAGGTGTAGAGTGCAGTAACCAGTCAGAAGGACAGGGCAGTGACTCCAGCCTAGGAGAGTGGTGCAAAGAGTGCAGTAACCAGCCAGTATAGGACAGGGCAGTGACTCCAGCCTATGAGAGAGGTGTAGAGTGCAGTAACCAGCCAGTATAGGACAGGGCAGTGACTCCAGCCTAGGAGAGTGGTGCAAAGAGTGCAGTAACCAGCCAGTATAGGACAGGGCAGTGACTCCAGCCTAGGAGAGTGGTGCAAAGAGTGCAGTAACCAGCCAGTATAGGACAGGGCAGTGACTCCAGCCTAGGAGAGAGGTGTAGAGTGCAGTAACCAGCCAGAAGGACAGAGCAGTGACTCCAGCCTAGGAGAGAGGTGTAGAGTGCAATAACCAGCCAGTATAGGACAGGGCAGTGACTCCAGCCTATGAGAGAGGTGTAGAGTGCAGTAACCAGCCAGAAGGACAGGGCAGTGACTCCAGCCTAGGAGAGAGGTGCAAAGACTGCAGTAATCAGCCAGTATAGGACAGGGCAGTGACTCCAGCCTAGGAGAGAGGTGTAGAGTGCAATAAACAGCCAGTATAGGACAGGGCAGTGACTACAGCCTAGGAGAGAGGTGCAAAGAGTGCAGTAACCAGCCAGTATAGGACAGGGCAGTGACTCCAGCCTAGGAGAGAGGTGTAGAGTGCAATAACCAGCCAGAAGGACAGGGCAGTGACTCCAGCCTAGGAGAGAGGTGTAGAGTGCAGTAACCAGTCAGAAGGACAGGGCAGTGACTCCAGCCTAGGAGAGAGGTGTAGAGTGCAGTAACCAGTCAGAAGGACAGGGCAGTGACTCCAGCCTAGGAGAGTGGTGCAAAGAGTGCAGTAACCAGCCAGTATAGGACAGGGCAGTGACTCCAGCCTATGAGAGAGGTGTAGAGTGCAGTAACCAGCCAGTATAGGACAGGGCAGTGACTCCAGCCTAGGAGAGTGGTGCAAAGAGTGCAGTAACCAGCCAGTATAGGACAGGGCAGTGACTCCAGCCTAGGAGAGTGGTGCAAAGAGTGCAGTAACCAGCCAGTATAGGACAGGGCAGTGACTCCAGCCTAGGAGAGAGGTGTAGAGTGCAGTAACCAGCCAGAAGGACAGGGCAGTGACTCCAGCCTAGGAGAGAGGTGTAGAGTGCAATAACCAGCCAGTATAGGACAGGGCAGTGACTCCAGCCTATGAGAGAGGTGTAGAGTGCAGTAACCAGCCAGAAGGACAGGGCAGTGACTCCAGCCTAGGAGAGAGGTGCAAAGAGTGCAGTAATCAGCCAGTATAGGACAGGGCAGTGACTCCAGCCTAGGAGAGAGGTGTAGAGTGCAATAAACAGCCAGTATAGGACAGGGCAGTGACTACAGCCTAGGAGAGAGGTGCAAAGAGTGCAGTAACCAGCCAGTATAGGACAGGGCAGTGACTCCAGCCTAGGAGAGAGGTGTAGAGTGCAGTAACCAGTCAGAAGGACAGAGCAGTGACTACAGCCTAGGAGAGAGGTGTAGAGTGCAATAACCAGCCAGAAGAACAGGGCAGTGACTCCAGCCTAGGAGAGAGGTGTAGAGTGCAGTAACCAGTCAGAAGGACAGGGCAGTGACTCCAGCCTAGGAGAGAGGTGTAGAGTGTAGTAACCAGTCAGAAGGACAGGGCAGTGACTCCAGCCTAGGAGAGAGGTGTAGAGTGCAGTAACCAGTCAGAAGGACAGGGCAGTGACTCCAGCCTAGGAGAGAGGTGTAGAGTGCAATAACCAGCCAGAAGAACAGGGCAGTGACTCCAGCCTAGGAGAGAGGTGTAGAGTGCAGTAACCAGTCAGAAGGACAGGGCAGTGACTCCAGCCTAGGAGAGAGGTGTAGAGTGCAGTAACCAGTCAGAAGGACAGGGCAGTGACTCCAGCCTAGGAGAGAGGTGTAGAGTGCAATAACCAGCCAGAAGAACAGGGCAGTGACTCCAGCCTAGGAGAGAGGTGTAGAGTGCAGTAACCAGTCAGAAGGACAGGGCAGTGACTACAGCCTAGGAGAGAGGTGTAGAGTGCAATAACCAGCCAGAAGAACAGGGCAGTGACTCCAGCCTAGGAGAGAGGTGTAGAGTGCAATAACCAGCCAGAATAACAGGGCAGTGACTACAGCCTAGGAGAGAGGTGTAGAGTGCAGTAACCAGTCAGAAGGACAGGGCAGTGACTCCAGCCTAGTAGAGATGTGTAGAGTGCAATAACCAGTCAGTAGGATAGGGCAGTGACTCCAGCCTCGGAGAGTGGCGCAAAGAGTGCAGTAACCAGTCAGAAGGACAGGGCAGTGACTACAGCCTAGTAGAGAGGTGTAGAGTGCAGTAACCAGTCAGAAGGACAGGGCAGTGACTCCAGCCTAGGAGAGAGGTGTAGAGTGCAGTAACCAGCCAGAAGGACAGAGCAGCGACTCCAGCCCAGTAGAGTGGTGCAAAGAGTGCAGTAACCAGCCAGTAGGACAGGGCAGTGACTCCAGCCTCGGAGAGTGGTTTAGAGTGCAATAACCAGCCAGTAGGACAGGGCAGTGACTCCTGCCTAGTAGAGATGTGTAGAGTGCAATAACCAGTCAGTAGGATAGGGCAGTGACTCCAGCCTCGGAGAGTGGCGCAAAGAGTGCAGTAACCAGCCAGAAGGACAGGGCAGTGGCTCCGGACTAGGAGAGTGGTGCACAGAGTGCAGTAGTAGTCGTCATGTGTCTGGATTGACCATCCAGTGCATATACTACTGCTCTCGGGAGACGGCTTCGTAAACTATGAAAAATCTGAAGAGGCAAACTGTCCAAAAGTATAACTGCCCGAGCAATTGCCCAACGTTTACACCTTTCATTAAAAATACTTTGTTTAGCCTAATTTGTGCCATCACTTATTCAGAACGGAGGACATCAGAGTTCTATGAATAGGGCGCTGAGAAAATCCTTCACTCACATACACTAACATATACTACAAGGCCTCCTCTCCTAGTCCCAGGAGCTTAAATTCTACTGCTAAAAATATACAGTATAAAAAAAACTCAATTAAAATGTGATCCGACTGTCCATTGGGACGCTGGATGTCTCAGGAGTTAAGAGACATCTTTCCAGGTGCTCACGTTTCATATAATAAACTCATTACCGAGATTGCTACAAATAACACTCATCCTGTTTGTTTAAACACTGGAGTTACCTGACAATAGGTAAGATGTCACGAGTTCCTATTAAAACCCACACAAAGCAGAACTGTAGGGTGTAGGGTTCAGAATTCAGTCTAGGAATGGTAAGTGATCTGAGTGACAGCTGGTTAAAACGGTGATCAATTACTATGTGCTCCAAACCTGATCAGGTCAAACACTGGAAATATTTGATTGTGGACATGACTGTATCAAACATCAACAGGTACAGTATGAACCACCCAGGAACAAATGTTACACATTCAGAACAGCACCCACCATATTAATAAAAAAAACACACATACACACCAGCTCGCATCGGAATACCTACCTGATACCGGCGGCCGAGATCCTGAGAGGCAGTCTGGTGATTGCCTCCCGCTGACATCATACCAGACCCAAACAACGCCAGCCAGTCCACATGCGCACCCATCCTCCAGCAACCAATGACCACTCTCGTGTCCAACCACCACTAGCCTATCCACATTCGTGTACCACCAACTAGCCTATGAGCCGTCCTGCGTCCCACCACCACTATCCAATGACCACTCATGTCCAATCACCACAAGCAAATGAGCCCTACCGTGGTCCCACCAACACCAGCCTATAAACCCTCCCATGTCCCACCACAACAAGCCTATGAGCCCTACCGTGGTCCCACCACCACCAGCCTATGAGCTCTGCCGTGTCCCACCAACACCAGCCTATAAACCCTCCCATGTCCCACCACAACAAGCCTATGAACCCTGCTGTGTCCCACCACTACCAACCTAAGATTACTCCTGTGTCCCACCACCACCAGTCTATGAGCCCTTCCATATCCAACCACTCACGTGTCCAACCAACAGCCAAAGTCCACTCACCTGTCAAACCATCACCATATGAACACTCGCGTGTGCAACCACTGCCAACCTATCCACATTCACCTATTAAAGAACATTTACCTAAATGATCACAGCCAGGCTTTCCACATTAACATGCTCAACCAATGCCCCAGT
The DNA here is from genome assembly GCF_028390025.1 of Pseudophryne corroboree. Classification (NCBI taxonomy): domain Eukaryota; kingdom Metazoa; phylum Chordata; class Amphibia; order Anura; family Myobatrachidae; genus Pseudophryne; species Pseudophryne corroboree. The sequence continues at coordinate 531,602 of NW_026967623.1, forward strand.
CAGCATCAGGCATTCATGAAAGCAGCCAGCACCACCTTAATCACATACGCATCCAGCCGCCATCATCCTACCCCTTCCCCCCCAGCCGCCTTCATCCTACCCCACATTCCTGCCCCTCCCAAGCTGCCATCCTACCCCACACATTCCTGCTCCCCCAGCCACCATCATCCTACCCCACACATTCCTGCTCCCCCAGCCACCATCATCCTACCCCACACATTCCTGCTCCCCCAGCCACCATCATCCTACCCCACACATTCCTGCTCCCCCAGCCACCATCATCCTACCCCACACATTCCTGCTCCCCCAGCCACCATCATCCTACCCCACACATTCCTGCTCCCCCAGCCACCATCATCCTACCCCACACATTCCTGCTCCCCCAGCCACCATCATCCTACCCCACACATTCCTGCTCCCCCAGCCACCATCATCCTACCCCACACATTCCTGCTCCCCCAGCCACCATCATCCTACCCCACACATTCCTGCTCCCCCAGCCACCATCATCCTACCCCACACATTCCTGCTCCCCCAGCCACCATCATCCTACCCCACACATTCCTGCTCCCCCAGCCACCATCATCCTACCCCACACATTCCTGCTCCCCCAGCCACCATCATCCTACCCCACACATTCCTGCTCCCCCAGCCACCATCATCCTACCCCACACATTCCTGCTCCCCCAGCCACCATCATCCTACCCCACACATTCCTGCTCCCCCAGCCACCATCATCCTACCCCACACATTCCTGCTCCCCCAGCCACCATCATCCTACCCCACACATTCCTGCTCCCCCAGCCACCATCATCCTACCCCACACATTCCTGCTCCCCCAGCCACCATCATCCTACCCCACACATTCCTGCTCCCCCAGCCACCATCATCCTACCCCACACATTCCTGCTCCCCCAGCCACCATCATCCTACCCCACACATTCCTGCTCCCCCAGCCACCATCATCCTACCCCACACATTCCTGCTCCCCCAGCCACCATCATCCTACCCCACACATTCCTGCTCCCCCAGCCACCATCATCCTACCCCACACATTCCTGCTCCCCCAGCCACCATCATCCTACCCCACACATTCCTGCTCCCCCAGCCACCATCATCCTACCCCACACATTCCTGCTCCCCCAGCCACCATCATCCTACCCCACACATTCCTGCTCCCCCAGCCACCATCATCCTACCCCACACATTCCTGCTCCCCCAGCCACCATCATCCTACCCCACACATTCCTGCTCCCCCAGCCACCATCATCCTACCCCACACATTCCTGCTCCCCCAGCCACCATCATCCTACCCCACACATTCCTGCTCCCCCAGCCACCATCATCCTACCCCACACATTCCTGCTCCCCCAGCCACCATCATCCTACCCCACACATTCCTGCTCCCCCAGCCACCATCATCCTACCCCACACATTCCTGCTCCCCCAGCCACCATCATCCTACCCCACACATTCCTGCTCCCCCAGCCACCATCATCCTACCCCACACATTCCTGCTCCCCCAGCCACCATCATCCTACCCCACACATTCCTGCTCCCCCAGCCACCATCATCCTACCCCACACATTCCTGCTCCCCCAGCCACCATCATCCTACCCCACACATTCCTGCTCCCCCAGCCACCATCATCCTACCCCACACATTCCTGCTCCCCCAGCCACCATCATCCTACCCCACACATTCCTGCTCCCCCAGCCACCATCATCCTACCCCACACATTCCTGCTCCCCCAGCCACCATCATCCTACCCCACACATTCCTGCTCCCCCAGCCACCATCATCCTACCCCACACATTCCTGCTCCCCCAGCCACCATCATCCTACCCCACACATTCCTGCTCCCCCAGCCACCATCATCCTACCCCACACATTCCTGCTCCCCCAGCCACCATCATCCTACCCCACACATTCCTGCTCCCCCAGCCACCATCATCCTACCCCACACATTCCTGCTCCCCCAGCCACCATCATCCTACCCCACACATTCCTGCTCCCCCAGCCACCATCATCCTACCCCACACATTCCTGCTCCCCCAGCCACCATCATCCTACCCCACACATTCCTGCTCCCCCAGCCACCATCATCCTACCCCACACATTCCTGCTCCCCCAGCCACCATCATCCTACCCCACACATTCCTGCTCCCCCAGCCACCATCATCCTACACCACACATTCCTGCCCCTCAGTCACTATCATCTTACGCCACACATTGGTGTCCCTCAGCCGCCATCATCCTATGCCACACATTCCTGTCCCCCCAGCTGCCATCCTACCCCAAGCATTTCTGTCAGTCAGCTGCCATCATCTTACCCCACACATTCCTGATCCCCAGCTGCCATCATCTTACCCCACACATTCCTGCTCCCCCAGTCACCATCATCTTACGCCACACATTCCTGGCCCTCAGCAGCCATCATCCTACACCGCGCATTCCTGTCCCTCAGCCGCCATCATCCTACGCCACGCATTCCTGTCCCTCGGCCGCATTCATCATACGAATGCATTCCCGTCCCTCAGCCGCCATCATCCTACGCCACGCATTCCCGTCCCTCGGCCGCATTCATCATACGAATGCATTCCCGTCCCTCAGCCGCCATCATCCTACGCCACGCATTCCCGTTCCTCAGCCGCCATCATCCTACGCCACGCATTCCCGTCCCTCAGCCGCCATCATCCTACGCCACGCATTCCCGTCCCTCAGCCGCCATCATCCTACGCCACGCATTCCCGTCCCTCAGCCGCCATCATCCTACGCCACGCATTCCTGTCCCTCAGCCGCCATCATCCTACACCACGCATTCCTGTCTTTCAGCCTCCATCATCCTACGCCACACATTCCTGTGCCTCAGTCGCCATCCTACACCACGCATTCCTGTCCTGTCCTTCAGCCTCCATCATCCTACACCACGCATTCCTGGCCCTCAGCCTCCATCATCCTACGCCACGCATTCATGTCTTTCAGCCTCCATCATCCTACGCCACGCATTCCTGTGCCTAAGCCATCATCCTACGCCACGCATTCCTGGCCCTCAGCCTCCATCATCCTATGTCACCCTTTTCCTGCCCCACCATTTGCTTCCCCAAAGATGCCATCATCCTACGCCGCGCATTCCTGTCCCTCAGCCGCCATCATTCTACCCCACACATTCCTGCCCCTCAGTCACTATCATCTTACGCCACACATTTGTGTCCCTCAGCCACCATCATCCTATGGCACACATTCCTGTCCTTCAGCCACCATAATTCTACCACCCCCCCTAGCTGCCATCATCCTACCCCACACATTCCTGCTCCACCATCATCCTACCCCACACATTCCTGCTCCACCATCATCCTACCCCACACATTCCTGCTCCCCCAGCCACCATCACCTTACCCCACACATTCCTGCTCCCCCAGCCACCATCATCTTACCTGACACATTCCTGCTCCCCCAGCCACCATCATCTTACCCCACACATTCCTGCCCCCCCAGCTGCCATCATCTTACCCCACACATTCCTGCTGCCCCAGCCACCATCATCTTACCCCACACACTCCTAGCCCTCAGCAGCCATCATCCTACACCGCGCATTCCTGTCCCTCAGCCGCCATCATCCTACACCACGCATTCCTGTGCCTCAGTCGCCATCATCCTACACCATGCATTTCTTTCCCTCGGCCGCATTCATCATACGCACGCATTCCCGTCCCTCAACCGCCATCATCCTACGCCACGCATTCCCGTTCCTCAGCCGCCATCATCCTACGCCACGCATTCCCGTTCCTCAGCAGCCATCATCCTACGCCACGCATTCCCGTTCCTCAGCAGCCATCATCCTACACCGCGCATTCCTGTCCCTCAGCCGCCATCATCCTACGCCACGCATTCCTGTGCCTCAGTCGCCATCATCCTACACCATGCATTTCTTTCCCTCGGCCGCATTCATCATACGCACGCATTCCCGTCCCTCAGCCGCCATCATCCTACGCCACGCATTCCTGTCCCTCAGCCGCCATCATCCTAACCACGCATTCCTGTCCCTCAGCCACCACCATCCTACACCACGCATTCCTGTCCCTCAGCCACCACCATCCTACACCACGCATTCCTGTCCCTCAGCCACCACCATCCTACACCACGCATTCCTGTCCCTCAGCCGCCATCATCCTACACCACGCATTCCTGTCCCTCAGCCTCCATCATCCTACGCCACGCATTCCTGTCCCTCAGCCACCACCATCCTACACCACGCATTCCTGTGCCTCAGACGCCACACATTTCTTTCCCTTAGCCACCATCATCCTACGCAACACATTCCTGTCCCTCAGCCACACATCCCTGCACTCCCAACCCCCCTCACATTCCTGCCCCGCCCAGCTGCCATCTTCCTACCCCACACATTGCTGCCCTTTAGTCGACATCATTCGGCCCTACACATTTCTGGCCCCAGCGTCCATCATTTTACCCCACATTGCTAGGGAGGGGCCTTAGACTGCATACCTATAGCTGCCAGTAATGTGAGGTGCTACCCGAGACTTGTAGTTCTATGGAAAAAGGGGGGGGGTGTTGTAGGTGCAGAGAGACAGTGCACTGACAACGCCCCCTTTTTTCCGTAATTCTACCCCACATGCCTGCCCCCCAGCCACCGTCATTCTGCCCCACAAATTCCTGCCTCAGCCACAATAACTCTAGCCCATACTTTCCTGCCCAGCACCGCCATCATCCTTACCCACATTCTCAATCCCCACCTGGTCATGGGGTAAGAAAATGGTAGTTGGGGGCCAAACATTCCTGCCCCCAGCTACCATTTTCTTACCCCATATTACTGCTACCATTTCCTACCAATCATTCCTGCTCTGAGCCACCATCGTCCTACCACCCACATTCCTGCCCGTCAGTCGCCATTTTCTTACCCCATATTCCCGCTACCGGTTCCTAACAGTCATTCCTGCCCTGATCCTCCATCTTCCTACCATAAGTCATCACTCTAGCCCATGTTACTGCCCCCAGATGCCATTTTCCTACCACTCATTAATGCCAATATCTTCCTACCTCAAGCCATCATTTTCTTAGCCCACATTCCTGCTACCATTTCCTACCTACGAGCCCCCATCTTCCAACCCCACATTTCCGACCCCAAGCCTCCACATTCCCGGCCCCCAGCCTCCACCTTCAATTCCCGGCACCCAGCCGCCATCTTCCAACCCCACATTCCCGGCCCCCATCATCCTTCCCACATTCCCGGCCCCCAGCCGCCATCATCCTTCCCACATTATCGGCCGCCATCATCCTACCCACATTCCCGGCCCCCAGCCGCCATCATCCTTCCCACATTTTCAGCCGCCATCATCCTACCCACATTCCCGGCCGCCATCATCCTTCCCACATTCCCGGCCCCCAGCCGCCATCTTCCAACCGCACATTCGCATCCCCCAGCCGCCATCTTCCAACCCCACATTCCCGGCCCCCAGCCGCCATCTTCCAACCCCACATTCCCGGCCCCCATCATCCTTCCCACATTCTTGGCCCCCAGCCGCCATCATCCTTCCCACATTTTCGGCCTACATCATCCTACCCACATTCCCGGCCGCCATCATCCTTCCCACATTCCCGGCCCCCAGCCGCCATCATCCTTCCCACATTTTCAGCCGCCATCATCCTACCCACATTCCCGGCCGCCATCATCCTTCCCACATTCCCGGCCGCCATCATCCTTCCCACATTCCCGGCCGCCATCATCCTTCCCACATTCCCGGCCCCCAGCCGCCATCATCCTTCGCACATTCCCGGCCCCCACCCACCATCATCCTTCCCACATTCCCGACCCCACAGCCTCCATCATCCTTCCCACATTCCCGACCCCACAGCCTCCATCATCCTTCCCACATTCCCGACCCCACAGCCTCCATCATCCTTCCCACATTCCCAGCTCCGAGCCGCCATCTTCCAACCGCACATTCCCGGCCCCCAGCCTCCATCTTCCAACCGCACATTCTCAGCCGCCATCTTCCAACCCGACATTCTCGGCCTCCATCATCCTTCCCACATTACCGGCCCCCAGCCGCCATCATCCTTCCCACATTACTGGCCCCAGCCGCCAATCATCCTTCCCACATTCCCGGCCGCCATCATCCTTCCCACATTCCCGACCCCCAGCCGCCATCTTCCCACATTCCCGACCCCCATCATCCTTCCCACATTCCCAGCTGCCATTATCCTTCCCACATTCCCAGCCGCCATCATCCTTCCCACATTCCCGGCCCCCAGCCGCCATCATCCTTCCCACATTCCCGGCCCCCAGCCGCCATCATCCTTCCCACATTCCCGGCCCCCAGCCGCCATCATCCTTCCCACATTCCCGGCCCCCAGCCGCCATCATCCTTCCCACATTCCCGGCCCCCAGCCGCCATCATCCTTCCCACATTCCCGGCCCCCAGCCGCCATCATTCTTCCCACATTCCGGACCCCACAGCCTCCATCATCCTTCCCACATTCCCGGCTCCGAGCCGCCATCTTCCAACCCCACATTCCCGGCCCCCAGCCTCCATCTTCCAACCGCACATTCCCGGCCCCCATTTTCCAACCCCACATTCCCGGCCCCCATCATCCTTCCCACATTCCCGGCCCCCACCATCCTTCCCACATTACCGGCCCACAGCCGTCATCCTCCTTCCCACATTCCCGGCCCTATCATCCTTCCCACATTCCCAGCCGCCATCATCCTTCCCACATTCCCAGCCGCCATCATCCTTCCCACATTCCCAGCCGCCATCATCCTTCCCACATTCCCAGCCGCCATCATCCTTCCCACATTCCAGCACCCAGCCGCCATCATCCTTCCCACATTCCAGCACCCAGGCTGAATGTATAGGTAACTGGGTCAGCTTGGTACCCCACCCTTACAGGCTCTTCCAGCAAGCTCATACAACTTCTGATTGGAATACATAATAAAGTAATGTTTTGATTAAGCATAGTACACTGAAATGTAACTGTTGTAGTTCTACATTACA